>NW_027507874.1:5192600-5418307 GCF_037356315.1 Lithobates pipiens
TTCCACAGGCCCCCCCTCTCAAAGTGACTCCAGTCACAATAATACAGTGTGTACAGTTTCTAATACAATACAGGCCTCTCAAAAACCTCCACTGAAAGGAATGAAGGTATAGCAATATTTGCCACAAGTACTTGCAGCCCATCTGCTAGCAGTACATCACCAGTTGATATCAGCAGGCAAATTTTGCTACCCCAGTTGCTGAACCATAAAAAAATACTGTCCCAGCCACCCACATGCTCAGCGTCTAAATGCTAGCTTGGCCAAATTGCTAGCACTGCAACTGCTGCCTTTTCAGCTGGTAGACTCTGCCTCCTTTCTTGAATTTGTGAAATGTGCTGAACCACAGTGACAGGTTCCAAAACAAAATGTTTTTCACATAAGGCCATTCCAGCTATTCTACCGTCATGTGGAAGGCAATGTTGGAAGTCATGTGGAAGGCAATGTTTTGGACTCGTTGGACAGGGTGGTCAGCAGCAAGGTTCATATTACCGCTGACTCATGGTCAAGCAGGCATGGTCAGAGATGTTATCTTTCCTTCACAGCGCACTGGGTAACTCTGCTGGCAGCTGGGAAGGATGCAGGACAGGGTTTAGTGTTGAAGCTTGTTCCGCCACCAAGCCTCCAAAAAGCTGGTGGTGATTCTGCCACATCTCTCCTCCACCCCCTCTTCTTCTTCCTCTATGGCCTCTTCTGCAGAATTGTCCTCTGAACCAGCAGTGCTCCCTAAGCATTCAAGGGGCTACGCAAGCAGCCAGGCTTAAAGATGCCATGTGGTGCTTCAGTTGGTCTGCCTAAAGAACAGGTGCCACACTGGGGCAGAGATTCTGTCAGCTCTGCAGGGACAGGCTCAGAGGTGGTCGATGCCACAGCATCTTGAGCCAGGAATGATTGTGTGCGACAATGGCACCATCCTTCTCTCCATCCTACGACAGGGACACTTGACCCATTATCCATGCTTGGCACACATCCTGAATTTGGTGGTACAGCATTTCTTGAACGGGTATCCAGGCTTACAGGAACTTCTGAGGCAAGCCAGAAAAGTCTGTGGCCATTTCTGGCAGTCATACAATGCCAGTACTCAGCTGGCTGACATTCAACTGGAATTCAACCTGCCCACCAAATGCCTGATTTGTGACATGCCCAACAGGTGGAACTCAACACTGGCAATGCTGCAGCAGCTGCACACACAGCAGAGGGCCATAAATGAGTACCTGTGTGAGTATGGCACCAGGACAGGCTCAGGGGAGCTTGCCTTCCTTTTGCTACACCAGTGACTACTGATTAAGGATGCATACACTGTACTGTCACCATTTGAAGAGGCCACAAGGATGGTGAGCAACGACAATGCATGCATCAGTGACACTGTCCCTCTAATCTTCCTGCTGGAGCACACCCTTTGTGGAATCATGGAGAGAGCACTTGAGGCAGAACAGCGGGAGCAAGAGAAGGACTTCCATTCCTCTCAAGGCCCCCTTTATGCAGATAGCATTCCTGCAGGGAAGCCAAACACACAGGAAGAAGAGGAGGATTGTGTCAGCATGGATGTGGAGGATAACAAGCAGCAGACTTCAAGGGATGGTTTTTAGTCCCCAGAAACCCAAGGAGTTGTACATGGCTGGGAGGCGGTACAGCCTGACAATGTCATCCTTAGTGACCCAGAGGACTCACAATCTCATGCCTGTGCAAACTTACTCTGCATGGACTTCCTGATTCCGTAAAGCCTGCAAAAGGACCCTAGGATTTGTGGTATCAAGGAGAGAGATCATTACTGGCTGGCAACCCTTCCTGATCCACATTACAAAGGTAAAGTTGAAGAATTCATCCTGCCTTCACAGACAGATCAGAGGATGAAACATCTTTAGGAATCCTTGAAGAAAAGTTTATGTAATGCCTTTCCAGACCCTGGGAGGTTACCATTTCCTGGTGCTGGACAACGTGTTTCTGAGACTTCATTTGGTCAGAGGAAGAGTGGTGGAGAAGGTGGTCAGCTGACTGACTGATGCCTTTAAACAATTTTTTATTCTTCAGCGCCAAGGGCTGGTAGATTCAAGCAACCATCACCAGCATCTGCATTAGATTGTGCAGGAATATCTAGGGGCAAGAACAGACTTGAAAACCTTTCCAACAAAGTATCCACTGGGTTACTGGGTCTTGAGGTTGGACCACTGGCCAGAACTTGCTCAATATGCAATTGAGCTACTGGCCTGTTCTGCATCCAGTGTGCTTTATGAATGGACATTCAGTGCTGCTGGAGGGTTTATAACTAATCGAAAAATGCACCTGTACACAGACTCCGTTGATAGGCTCACGTTTATAAAAATGAATCAGTCCTGGATCAGCAGCTATCAAGACCCTGATGCTGATGTAACTGACTGAATTTGCTAGGGATCTGGGATCTTTTGAATACTGTCTATGCTGCCTATCTTATTATCCTTATTCCTGAATCTTGATGATGCTAGCTTCCAACAATATTTTTGGTTTAGGGCACCACCAACGCCAAGGTCCAATTTTCTGCCCCTGGGGCATGTCATTTCAATTTTTTAAATAATTGTTTACAGCAAGACCCGTTCCTGTGCCCAACAAGAGTAACTGTGAGGGGTTACAGGCTTCTTGCACCACCAAGAACCAAGGCCCAATTTTTCTGCACCTGTTTGACTGGGGCATGTAATTACAATTTTTGAAATAATATTTAACAACAGGGCCCATTCCTGCATCCAACAAGAGTAACTGTGAGGAGGCGTTACAGTTTTCAGGCACGACCAACACCCAAGGCCCAATTTTTCTGCACCTGTTTGACTGGGGCATGTAATTATAATTTTTGAAATAATATTTAACAGCAGGGCCTGTTCCTGCGCCCAACAAGAGTAACTGAGAGGGGTTACAGTGTTCTGGCACCACCACCTAATGCCCAATTTTTTTGCAGAGTATATAGTGCAGTTTGCATAGTATATATAGTGCAGTCAGTGTAGTATACAGCATATAATACAATGCAGGGTATATAGTGCAGTGTACAGTATATAATATAGTGTATTGAAGTGGTTAGGGGGAACCCTATGACAGAATTAAGAAAAAAAAACTACATGCCCCCCCTCCCCAGGAACTGAGTGACTGGTAAAATAAATGAGTGACCCCGCCCCTTGTGTCATCCGGTTACGTCAGTGGGTGGCCTTGCCTATATAACAGCTGTCACAGCCAAGAGACTCCTCCCATCGAGGCAGAGGTTGTTGTTTTTTTCTAGTTTTTGGGTCCGTCGGGCAGTGTGATTGAAGATGGAGGGACATCGCGGGAGACTTTTTTTTTTAACTGGTTGCCACCCGCCCACCGTCAAATGACGGCGGGGCAGTGCGGCTCTTGTTCTGTGATGATGACATATGATACCGTCCCAGAATGGCCGCTCTCATGCTGGGGCGTGCTGTGCAGAGATCGCAATGTGTTGCTAGGACCCCAATCTCTGTAAAGAGCCACGTCACGCGGCTCTTTAACCATGTAACCAGCTGTGTCCAATTACAGCCGGTCACATCTAGACACAGAGATGCTGATAATCGGCGCTCCTAGCCTCACACCGACAAAGTGTGAGGAGAGGAGAGTCAATCAGCAGCATTTCCTCACAGGAGACATCTATACATTTAATCAGGGCACTTATCATCAGTACCCTGATCACAATAGCGCTACCAGTGCCACAAATCAGTGCCAGCAATTAGTGCCCACCACTGTCAGCAATCAGTGCCCACCACTGCCCACAAGTGCCACCAATCAGTGCCCATTAATGATGCTAGTCAGTGCTGGCTATCAGTCCTGCCTATCAGTGCTGCCCATCAATGCCCATCACTGCTGTTCATCAATGCCCATCAGTGTCGCCCATCAGGGCCACCCATCAATGCCCATCATTACCGCCTATCTGTGCCGCCTATCAGTGCCCACCAGTGCCGCCTATCAGTGCCACCTATTAGTGCCCATCAACGCCACATATCAGTACCCATAAGTGCGGTAAAGTAGTGCCTCTTCATCAGTGCCACCTAATCAGTGTCCATCAGTGCCACCTCATCAGTGCACATCAGTGAAGGAGAAAAATTACTCAATTACAAAATTTACTGACAGAAACGAAGTAAAAAATTTTTTTTCAAAATTTGTGGTCTTTTTTTTGTAAAAAATAAAAAACCCTGCAGTGATTTAATACCGCCAATAGAAAGCTCTATTTGTGTGAAGAAAATGATCGAAATTTAATTTGGGTACAGTGTAGCATGACCGCACAATTGTTATTCAAATTGTGACAGTGCTGAAAGCTGAAAAATGGCCTGTGCAGGAAGTGCCCTGTAGGCAAGTGGTTAATAAAGGAATTATCAAAAACTGTATATTGTGGTTTTTAATTTTTGACACTCTTTTGGTGAATGGGTAAGGGTACAATGTACCCGATACCCATTCACATGGGGGGGGGGGAGTGGCGGGATCTGTTAAAGGGGGCTTCCAGATTCCAATAAGACTCCAGCCCGCAGGCTCTCACAACCAATGGCCAGGGTTGTGGGTTATGGGGGCAAGGCCCTTGTTGAGGGCATGTGGCCGAGTTTTTGAGTGGCGTTCCCCTTGAAATCCATGCCCACGTAAATTTTTCCATTGATTTTTATCTATATTGCCAGCAGCCGACAATTCATTTCAGCCACAAGCAATTTTAAATTACTTTTTTTCCTTTAGAATTTTAGTTTTGCTGCAGCACTGTAAAACACTTCAGACAAATGTGCCACTTTACAGGCAGACTAAGGGGACCCCCCAGGCACAATATTTAAAGGAATATTTCATTTTGATTGGTTCACTTTAAGCATTATTAAAATCTCTGCTCCTGAAAAAATTGTTATTTTAAAAACTTTTTTTTTTGCATTGATACACATCCCATTGGGCAGTACTTGGGTCCCCATACACTTTTTATGGCAATAACTTGCATATAAGCCTTTAAAATTAGCAATTTTGATTTTTCATGTTCGTGTCCCATATACTTTAATAGAGTCTGCATGTTCACACAACTTTTTTGCCTGTTCTCATGTTCTGGTGTGAACTGAACAAGATGTTGTTTGGCCCTAATTGTGTATTGTAAAAATAATTTAGAATTAAAATATAAATTAAAAAAGGCACATATAGCTTGTCTCTGTTCTTGTTGTATGTCCTAACAATCTCAAGCTAATTGAAAGACCAACAATTGCGAGCAAGAGACAACAGCACAAGGGAACCAATCAGAAGTCAGACCAAGTCGTAAAAGAGTCATCCAATTGGAAGTCATGAAAGGAGCTCTGCTATCTGATAGGTTTCTCTTTATACTAAGACCACACAAGAGAGATATTTTGAATATCCATAGGGGTCTATTTATAAAGGTTTTTATACAGTATTTACACAGCTTTCACCCAAGATTCACACATTTTTTAAAGTGAGTGCAACTGGAAAAAATGTGTGTACCCTGGATAGGGTTCTGTGATGGGGGGGTTCTTTGATGGGCCATGAAAATTATACACCTTGATACTTTACAGGGTTGGCTGTTTTGTGCCCCAGTGTCTTTACCCTTGCTGGGGGTCGTGAGAAGGTTTGGGGCATTTTTTAACCAACGGCTTACTTCACGGCTCAGTCTGGCTCAGACATTTAATAAACAACATCATTAAGGGTTTTTGAAGCTGTTAAACTGCTTGGCATATCTGTTCCACCGTCTGTTGTTTTTAACCACAATATCATAGAATGCCACCCTAATACGTAAGTGCATTATGTGTAAATTATAATATTGTATTCTCGAATAATTCTGTTCATGTCTTTGTATTTCTTTCTTTCAACATATCTCATCATATATATTATTTATATTTTTGAATAGAAACTTTCTCTTGTTTCAATGCACACCCCTATATTTTTACTCCGAAATGTGTCGGGTACAAGAGTATCAGAATTTACTGTATGCACAGTGGTGGCATATATGTTAATGTACTTTCCATGTTTTTATGATACTTCGTAATTAATAAATTACTGTTTTTTGCATGATATTATATTTTTTTATTTGATTTGTGCCTTAAAAGTCCATTTGAGGGTTTTTTGTTTTTGAATTCATGGAGAAGTCTTTACACCTTTACTCTGATCTCTTCTGGCACAAAGATCTCACTCTCCCACCACAATAGTTCATCCCTCGCCACCAGGGTGACTCCCGGGGGACTACTGACATTTGTGGATGCTTGTTTAATCTGTGATAATAGATCAGTTTGTAAAAGCAAAACATTATCTGCAGGTAAGGTGGTATCCATTGTGCTATCGCTGGGTGTTTGGTGTGCTCCTGTACCTTTAAGGAGGGGTGGGCTCCCCTTCAGTCCATTGCTCTCATTTATACAACAGAATGCATGTGCCTCCACTGTGGGTACATTTATATTTTAGTGTTAGGGCCACGCATACCAGGGTGCCGTGACGTGACTCTGTGGCTCACGCATGTGTTTGCAGATGCGTGTGGACTAAACCCCTGTTTTTAACGCATACTGTTAGACAGGTCAATTTGGTTGTCTGTGAGCTGGTAGTAAGTAGGCGTTGTTTTTTTTCCTGGGCATTCCCCAGACTTTGTTGTTACCTGTTTTAGCCTTCCAATGCCACTTACTGCGATAGCTAGCTATAGATGAGGGTGGTGGCAAGCTTTTATCACATTGGTGTTTGTATTGGTCCAGCAGTGCACCAACACCTTTGCAGCAATTGTGCTATCGCTGGGTGTTTGGTGTGCTCCTGTACCTTTAAGGAGGGGCGGGCCCCCCTTCAGTCCACCTGCTCTCATTTATCCATCAGAATGCATGTGCCTCCACTGTGGGGACACTTATATTTTAGTGTTAGGACCACAGATACCAGGGTGCTGTGACATGGCTCTGTGGCTCACGCATGGGTTTGCAAATGCGTGTGGACTAAACCCCTGTTTTTAACGCATTCTGTTAGACAGATCAATATGGTTGTCTGCGAGCTGGTTGTAAGTAGGCTTTGGTTTTTTCCTGGGCATTCCCCAGACTTTGTTGTTAAGATGGTATCCTGTATAGACAGTTTCTTTGGGTCGTCAAACATCCAGGATAGCGCATCTGGTTTGACGTTCTTTGATCCTGTACGTGATATGGGAAGAGAATCTAGAGAAGAACAGCACCCACGATGCTTGGCATGGCCCCAAGCATCTGGCAAATCTTAAATATCCATGTATATCAGTATGGGATGTTCTGCTCCTACCAGTAGGTACCTCCATTCCTATAATGCTGCCTAGATGGGCAGTAATTCTCGGTCTCCCACATCATAGTTTCTTTCTGCTGGAGAGAGCCGGCGGGAGAAGAAGGCCACTGGGTGTATCAAGTCTTTTAATCCCTGGAGTTGTGACACCACTGCTCCTACTGCTGTCTCTGAGGCATCTACCTCAAGAATATATGGTAGGGCAAGAATAGGGTGGCCCAGGATAGGTGCTGATGTAAATGGCCCTTTCAGGGTCTTGAAAGCCTCTTATGCTTCTGGGTTTCAGTTAAATCACATATGTAGTTTAGTTAACTGTGTGATGGGGGTGATTATGGCAGAGAACCCCTTGATGAACCTCCTATAGAAATTGGCAACCCACAAAATGCTGAACCTCCTTCCTGTCAGTGGGTGTGGGCCAGTCTAGTATGGCAGAGACCTTCTGTGGGTCCATCTTGATTCTTTCTGGGGAAATCATCAATCCGAGGAACTGAATGGTCTGGCACTCAAAATCAATTTTTTCCAGTTTGGCGTATAGCTTGTGCTGGCGAAGTCAGAGCAGGACACGCTTGACGTGTCTTCGTAACTCCAGGGACATGGAAACAATTAGGATGTTGTCCAGATATATAATGACAAAGATGTCCACAAAGTGTCAAAACACATCATTGATAAAGTGTTGTAAAGTGGCTGGGGGATTACAGAGGCAGAAAGGCATGACTAAGTATTCATAGTAACCAAACCTGGTGGAGAACGTTGTCTTCCACTCGTACCCTTCGCAGATGCGGACCAGGTTGTGTGCTCCTCGTAGATCTAGCTTGGTGAAGATAGTTGCCTAAGTAGTTTCAAAAACTCAGGCATCAGGGGAAGAGGATATCGTTTAACGGTTTTCTTGTTTAGTTCCCGATAATCAACACATGGTCGTAGAGAGTGGTTCTTTTTGGCCACAATGAAAGATTTCAGCTCCTGAGGGGGATATAGAAGGCCGGATTAATCCCTTCTTTAGGTTTTCATTCACGCATTCTTTCAACGCCTCCTGCTTTGATTCTGACAAGGGAAAAATACAAAAGGGATCTCAGCCCCAGGAAGGAGTTCAATTGGACAGTCATAAGGTCTATGAGAGGGCAGTGTGTCTGCTCCTAGTTTGCCGAAGACGTGGCTAACCTCGGTTGCCGCGCACTCTTCGAGTTTTCTAAATTTACACCCTTCAGCATTTACAGTTACATAGTAGGTGAGGTTGAAAAAAGACACAAGTCCATCAAGTCCAACCTATGTGTGTGATTATATGTCAGTATTACATTGTATATCCCTGTATGTTGCAGTCGTTCAGGTGGTTATCTAATAGTTTCTTGAAACTATCAATGAACCCGCTGAGACCACCGCATGTGGAAGGGAATTCCACATCCACATTTGCTGGAATGCATTGTGTTCTTCACTACGCCTGTCGTTCCTTTTTCCTGTTCTTCTTCCCCCTTGCCTCTTATTTTTACGTACTCTGTCTCTCCACCGCTGCTCTCATTTTCCAAAAACTCTTCTTAAATATACACCCCCTCCCCTCTTTTCTCATTATAGCTGGAGTCATGTCACAAACCGGCAGTGAGGACCTTGCCTCCGCCCCTCTGTCAGCCATTGCGGGTTCAGAGCCAGGCAGCACTCAGTACCTCAGGGGATAGACTATCCCCAAGCCATTCCCTATCCCGCCACAGCCAGGAAAGCCAAAATATTCAGGCTGCTGTTCCCAACTACAGCAGCAACTGCACTCTACACCCAGGCGTCCCTGCAGTCCATCTCCTCAGCTATCGCCCAGCTGCACACCTTTATCGGTCCACTGACTGCAGCTGTTTCCGACAGTAGGAGTCCTAGAGCTGCACCCAGCGGTGACCCCCCTAGACACGGTTGCAGCGTCTGTCTTGGCACTACCACCTACAAGTACACCAGATACTAGTTCCACTATTTTTCCTGCACACCTCATCTCTGCTGGCATCAGGAAGGACATCCTGGAGGGAAAGGATGTTAACCTGGCCTCCCTGCTCATCTTGGTCCACATACTTGCCGAGAATAAGTCCTGTACCTGTGGGGACGTATCCGTGGTTCTGAAGGCCAAAGACTCCAGGCTCAATTGCAAACTGTTGATCACTGAGTTTGTGCTTGCCTTCGGCATGTTTAGGGACGTGTTGTACTTGGCAAACCCCGCAGGAAGGAAGAGATGGATTTGTACCTCCATGCCATGGTTGACTTTGGGTACAAATACAGAGGCTCTACATTTTACGACTAGCACTGCTCGTTCACAGCCTGCACCGCAGCCAAAGTCACCCAGTTCGAAACCAGCACGAATTGGAGCATCGTGGACACCAAGCGGTCAAATAACTCAATCGGTAATCAATGGAATCGGACAGGCATTCATAATCGTGAAATGGTTGAGACTCCTATAGTCAATACAAGGTCTCAGTTCACCACTCTTCTTCTTCACAAAGAAGAAACCAGCAAAAGCAGGAGACAAGGATTTGCGGATGAAACCTTGAGAAAGTACGTCTGCAACATACTCCTCCATGGCATTATCCTCCAAGACCGACAAAGAGTAAACCCGGCCACAAGGGGCTATGGCACCAGGGTGAAGGTAAATTGCGCAATCATACGACCGGTGTGGAGGCAAACTATCGGCTTGAACTTTATCAAAGAAATCCCTAAAAAGTCAGTAGGGAAGAGAGTGAAGAGGTGCAGAGGACCTTGGCTACCTTCTGGAAGCATGTCTTACTGCACTGTGGTGACCAGGAGAGAAGCCCAGCATGGAGCTAATCAAAAGAGGGGTTGTGCCTCTGTAATCAAGGATAACCAATAACCAGCAGAAACTTAGGTGAGGAAATAACTTGGAATTGGATTATCTCATGGTGAAGAGCCCCTATGGCCATGGACAACAGAACAGTCTCATGAGTCACATGGGCAGGCTGTAGAGGTCTCCTGTCAAGAGCCTCAATGGCAAGAGGAGGGTCAAGTAGCTGCAGCGGAATCGAGTGCTTCGATACAAAGGCAGGATCAATGAACAGGCCTGCAGCCCCAGAGACGATTAGAGCCTGTATCTTGACAGACAACTCAGCCCAAGAAAGGATAACCAAAACCAGGGGCTTATCCTTCTGGATAACTGGAGAAGAAAGAATGCCATCTAAGGTCTGTTCCGTGACAGGAACTCAAGGTTCGTGCGATCCCTGGAAGGGTAGGACAAGACTTCAAAAAGTGACCTGCCTGGCCACAATAAAGACACGATCTCTCCCTCCTCCTGAGGGTTTTCTCATCCGCAGAGACATGTGTGAAGCCCAAGTGCATGGGTTCATCTTTACAGACCGACTCGGCACCAGGAGGCATGGGTGGTGAGGGAGGCAAGGGTGGGACTGCAATGTTCGGAGACAAATGTACAGGAGGCTGGAGTCAATGAGGATGGCAAACGTGATCAACTTCTGCAGCTCAGTGGGTAAATCTTGGGCTGCTATCTCATGCTTGATGGTATCCGAGAGACCACGAGAAAAAGCAGCCACAAGGGCCTCATTGTTCCAAGCAACCTCTGCTTCCAGAGTACGGAATTCAATGGCGTGGTCAGCAACAGTTTTCGTACTCTGGTGGACATGAGGCACTTGACAGCAGAAGCGGAGCATGCGGGAACGTCAAATATCCTTTTAAAAGAAGTCACAGACTCAGGGTAACTCAAGACAACAGGTTTTTGCATCTCCCATAGAGGGTTAGCCAAGGCCAAGGCTCTCTCAGAAAGCAGATATCATGAAACCTACTTTGCTTCTGTCTGTGGGAAACGCCTGGGGCAGCATCTCAAAGTATATCTCAACCTGGTTGAGAAACCCACTGCATTGGATGGCTTGCCCCCAAATTGCTGGGGAAGCGAAGCAGAACCAGACATATCTCTTATAGAGGTAATACTCGAGGCGGGTGCCTGCACAGAGACTGGAGCAGCAGCAGGGACGACCTGCAACACAGGTTGTAGTGGAGCAGCCACAGTGGGAGATTCCAGGTAAGCCGTGTGACTCAGGAACATTTGTAATGCCATGGCAAACGGATCCATGCGGTGATCTTGCTCATCCAATCTGGAAAAAATATTACCAATAAGTGGATTGACTGTATGTCAGGTCACCTTGAGGCGAGGTGACAGGTGCACACCGTAGGGATGCGGAGTGCACCGCGAGGTTGTGGACCCTACGGCTGACTGCTGCAGACGGGGACAGATCCCACTGGGGATAGAGCGTGAGATTCCCTGGGGCGCGGAGTCTAAGAGCCAGCTGGTGTTCACCAGAGCTTCGAGTGGTGAAGATGGTCTTGGCTGCAACTGGCTCCAGGTCGCGACCCCCAGGGTCCCCCAGCTCACACCCACAGTAGGCAACAGGAGGATAGGGATGGTGAGGGACAAAGCCAAGGTCGGCGCCACAAGCAGAACAGAATAGTCGGGTACACGCCAATAGGTCAGGGTCACAGGCAAGCAGGGATGGTCAGAACACGCCAAGGTCGGTAACGGAAATCAGTAGCAGAGCACACGACAGGAAACAGGAAGCTAATACACAAAGGAATACACAATGGTTGATCAGCACTGAGCCCTGCAGTGCACAGGTTTATATAGGCTCCCTGATAGGGCCTGGGGTGGAGCCATGCTTAGAGGAGAGGTTATAAAAACCACCAGGTGGAAGTAGCTGGCTTCTTAGTCTGAAGACATGAGGGAAGGTAAGCAAACACAGGAAGATCACTGCATAACCATGACAGTACCCTCCCTCTTACGAGGCCTCCCCCTTCCCTGCCTGGGTCCAGGCTTAAAGGGAAACTCCAGATGGAACCTCCTTAACAGACACGGAGCAAAGACCTCAGATGCAGTGATCCAAGACCTCTCCTCAGGACCCAACCCTTTCCAAAGTACGAGGTATTGAAGAATGCCTTTACGGAGCCGGGAATCCAAAACTTGACTAACCTCGTATTTTAGATTATCCTCAGAAACCAAAGCAGAGGTAGGGAGAGGACGAGAGGACTAAAGGCTTTTTAGGAATGGGTAAGGGCATGAGAAGATCAGGAGTCTGAGCAGGGACCCCCTCACCCTTAAAGTTGAGTTGGGCATCCATCACAGGACCACCAAACTGGGCAGAGGTCAGTGGATCCCTGAGGTCAGGTTGGTTAGAGGGTGACATGTCGCAAGATTTAAGCTGGATAGCAGAAACACAAACAGAACCCTGAGAAAAAGATTGAAAACCCCTCTTGGCCGAATTAGGTATTCTATCCAAAGGATGGATTGAGCCTCTTAAATGGGTTTGAACGGACATAGTAGTAGTAGGGTGAGACTGGGTCACAGAAGGTCCTGAACAAGAAGCAGGAAGCTCATAGGGTATGGGCTGGACTGGCATAAGTGGTGTGGAGGCCGACTGATTAGTATTGTCAGATGTAGCGACCATCTCAATCGCATCACAAGGCATAGCGACTCTGGAACTTGCAGACAAGTTAGCCTGGCTGTGCGTCCAAGGGAGATTAGGGACAGGCAGAGGTAAATGGTTATGCGAACTGGAGCGAATGATCGACTCAGGTTCATAGGTGGGCTCCTCATCCAGAGTATCACATGACCCAGAGAGTGCACCAGTCCGACTATTGCAGGACGCGTCCCAGAGATCGCCATATACAGCAGGAAAAGCAGAAGATACTGGGGTGGTGGTAACGGGAAGTCTCTCCTTTGGGGTACCCTTGAGTAGACAGGAAGAGGAACAGGAGGAACCCCAAGCCAGGATCCGTCCAGCAGACCAGTCAACGTGTGGAGAATGGAGCCGAAACCAAGGAAGACCTAATATGATAGGAGATGAAGCCTTAGGTAAGACAAGGAAGGATATCCACTCCTGGTGGAGTGTCCCTACTGACATCTTAACAGGAATAGTCTGGAAGCGGATAGGACCCCCTGGGAGAACCGTGCCATCAATCGCCAAGACCACCAATGGTGTTGTAAGGGGCAAAAGGGTAAGTCTCATGGAGGATGCAGTTTCCCAATCCATGAAATTGGCAGCGGCTCCGGAATCAAGATGTGCTGAGACCGAACGAGAGGAAGCACCGACATGAAGCAACACAGAAAGGAGAAGACGAGACGGTGAAGGTGATATTTCAGGGTCTAATACTCCACCTTCCAGATGTATTAGCCCTGAGCGTTTTTCCGGACGAAGAGAACAAGTGTCACGGAAATTACCTTTAGCCCCACAATAGAGGCATAGGCCCAGAGTTCTGCGCCTAGCGCGTTCTTCGGGAGATAACTTAGTCCAGCCCAACTGCATAGGTTCCTCGGGAGGCAGGGGGTGCTCCTCGAATCGAGGAGAAGGGACTGGGGACTCAGGATGCCTAAAGAACGGGGAGTGCTGGCGTCTTTTTTCCAGGGCCCTCTCCTGAAAGCGAATATCGATCTGGTTACACAAGGTGATGACACTGTCCAGATCAGCAGGAAGGGATCTTCCTGCTAATTCATCCTTCACTCTATCAGAGAGGCCATGTAAAAAGGTTGCAACTAGGGCCTCATTATTCCAGCTCAATTCAGCTGAGAGGATACGGAACTGAAGAGCATACTGTCCCACAGAAGCGGCCTCTTGACGGAGACTTAAAAGAGCGCTAGCCGCTGAGGAGACACGACCTGGTTCCTCGAAGATATTCCGAAAAAGTTTCAAGAAATCAGACAGGCTAGAAACCACTGGATCATTCAGTTCCCACAGAGGGGCGGCCCAAGCCAACGCCTCGCCGGACAGGAGGGATATGATATATGCGACTTTTGCCCGATCGGACAGGAAGTTTTGGGGCTGAAGTTCAAAATGAATTGTGCATTGGCTGAGGAAGCCCCTGCAGGCCTTGGAGTCCCCAGAGAAACGGGACGGAGCTGGCAGTACTAATGAATGCGTGGATGCGACTGGTGCGATAGGTGCAGTCGCAGATAGTGGTTGAGGTTGAACTGGGGGTCCTAATGAGGCCTGAACCTGTTCAAAACGGGATGCCAAATCCTGAAGGAATTGCATCACCTGCGTCTGATGCGATTCTTGGGTCTCAAGTCGCCGAACTAAGCTCTGCAATGGATCATCTGCAGGAAGCGGCACGTCAGCTGGGTCCATGGCTGATCAAACTGTCAGGTCACCTTGAGGCGAGGTGACAGGTGCACACCGTAGGGATGCGGAGTGCACCGCGAGGTTGTGGACCCTACGGCTGACTGCTGCAGACGGGGACAGATCCCACTGGGGATAGAGCGTGAGATTCCCTGGGGCGCGGAGTCTAAGAGCCAGCTGGTGTTCACCAGAGCTTCGAGTGGTGAAGATGGTCTTGGCTGCAACTGGCTCCAGGTCGCGACCCCCAGGGTCCCCCAGCTCACACCCACAGTAGGCAACAGGAGGATAGGGATGGTGAGGGACAAAGCCAAGGTCGGCGCCACAAGCAGAACAGAATAGTCGGGTACACGCCAATAGGTCAGGGTCACAGGCAAGCAGGGATGGTCAGAACACGCCAAGGTCGGTAACGGAAATCAGTAGCAGAGCACACGACAGGAAACAGGAAGCTAATACACAAAGGAATACACAATGGTTGATCAGCACTGAGCCCTGCAGTGCACAGGTTTATATAGGCTCCCTGATAGGGCCTGGGGTGGAGCCATGCTTAGAGGAGAGGTTATAAAAACCACCAGGTGGAAGTAGCTGGCTTCTTAGTCTGAAGACATGAGGGAAGGTAAGCAAATACAGGAAGATCACTGCATAACCATGACACTGTATCTTCTAAATTCATGGCCTTCGACTACTGTCAGAAACCATGAATCAGAATGAGACAGAAGTACAGTTAGGGCCGGTTCACACTGCGGCGCGAGGCGAGGCGACACGGCTCGCCTCGCCTCGCTCCCGCAAGTCGTCCCCATTGAGTACAATGGAACCGTTCTGAGAGGAGCGACTCGAGTCGCTCCGACTCAGAAAAAAGGTTCCTGTACTACTTCGGGGCGACTTCGGGGGCGACTTGCATTGACTTCTATGCAGAAGTCCTCTGCAAGTCGCCGCTGACCCCCCCTGCAAGTCGCGGCGAGGAAGTCGGAGACGCCTCGCCGCGGCTCGCAGTGTGAACCGGCCCTTAAATCACACTTGTTTGATAATAATAAAAAAAGGTAAACAGAGTAAACTTAGTCAAAACAGCCTGAGTTCAGGAACCGGAACAAATAGTCAGACAAGCCAAAACGTCAGGGAGCCACCGATGAGCGTAATAGAACAGCAAGCAGGATCTTGAGCCAGAAGTAATGTTAGCCAAGCAAGTCTTTAACAGGAACACAGGAGAGCGTCTCTAGATATAGGACCAAGGTGAAGGCAGAGATCATCTGGGCTGGATGGCTTAAGTAGGCAGGACTGATGAGCAGGATTTCATCAACAGATCACTGTGGCCAACTTAGAGTAGGAAGGGCTGAGCCCAGACCTGACACACATGCATCCTCAAGCAATCCAGCTTATCCTGACTGAGCAGGGTGAATGTACGATGGCTGGAGTTCTACCTTTTGCGGGTGCGCGGGTGTATTTCCGGATTCCATACGGGGCTCATCACCCTACTGCACACCACCCATGAGTGCAGGAACCTCCGCTTAGCCTACACTGATGAGCAGGCTATTGACAATCTGGTGCAGACCGAACTGGACCGAGGAATCATTATTGGTCCCTTCACTCAGTCGCCATTTGAGACATGGAGAGTTAGCCCTATTGGGCTTGTCAAGGGAAAACTCAAATATGTATATATATATATATATATATATACATATATATATATATATATATATATATATATATATATATATATATATATATATATGAAATATGCAAAAATATCAAAGCTTTCCATTAATTCTACACACACTTCACTGTCTTCATTGGTGTTTCAAAACACATTTCCATTACTTCTGCCTTACTTCCTGGGCAGACTATAGGTCATGACAAAGGAAGGAGTTGACCAGCTGACCTCATCAGCACACACCCTGCATCATCCACCCTCCTACTTACTCCCACCCATTTCCAGGAACATGTTTTTTTTTTAATTAAATTTAACCACTTAAGGATCGCCGTATTGCCATTGTACGTCATCACAATGGCACAGGCAGGCACAAGCACGTACATGTACGTGCCTGCCTTCCAGCGGGTGGGGGGTCCGATCGGACCCACTCCCACTGGATACGGCGGTCCGGTTCGCTCCAGGAGCGATCCGTAAAGAGGGGATGGCGATCCCCCCCCGATCCCCTCCCGCCCCCCCTCCCCCCCCCCAGTCACAGTGTCACTGATTGCATTGATCATTTCTTTACTGATCACTGCATTCAGTGTCAGTTGTAACAGTTAAAACTGTCAGGGCAGTTAGTGTTAGGTCCAGGGTAGCCCCCTATCACCCCCAATAAAGATTTAACCTCCTGATTGCCCCTAGAGTTAACCCTTTCACCCCCTTTTGCCAGTGTCACTAAGCGATCATTTTTCTGATCACTGCATTAGTGTCGCTACTGTCGCTAGGTAGCTAGTTATTTTTTTAGGTTCACCGCCTGGTTTTTATAGCGCTAGGTACCCCGATATACTACCCAATAATGGTTTTAACCCCCTGATTGCCCCTAGTTAACCCTTTCACCCCATTTTGCCAGTGTCACTAAGCGATCATTTTTCTGATCGCTGCATTAGTGTCGCTACTGTCGCTAGGTAGCTAGTTATTTTTTTAGGTTCACCGCCTGGTTTTTATAGCGCTAGGTACCCCGATATACTACCCAATAATGGTTTTAACTCCCTGATTGCCCCTAGTTAACCCTTTCACCTCCCTTTTGCCAGTGTCACTAAGCGATCATTTTTCTGATCGCTGCATTAGTGTTGCTAGGTAGCTAGTTATTTTTTTAGGTTCATCGCCAGGTTTTTATAGCGCTAGGTAACCCGATATACTACCCAATAATGGTTTTAACCCCCTGATTGCCCCTAGTTAACCCTTTCACCCCCTTTTGCCAGTGTCACTAAGCGATCGTTTTTCTGATCGCTGTATTAGTGTCACTAGTGCCGCTAGGTAACTAGTTATTTTTTTAGGATTACCGCCAGGTTTTTATAGCGCTAGGTACCCCCATATACTACCCAATAATGGTTTTAACCCCCTGATTGCCCCTAGTTAACCCTTTCACCAGCGATCACAGTATAAGTGTCACTGGTGACGCTGGTTAGCCAGTTAGTTATTTAGGTTCCCCGTCAGGTTTTTATATAGCGCCAGGGACCCCCATATACTACCTAATAAAAATTTGAACCCCCTGATTGCCCCTAGTTAACCCTTTCACCACTGATCACCGTATAAGTGTTACAGGTGACTCTGGTTAGTTTGCTTTTTATAGCATCAGGGCACCCACCATTTATTACCCAATAAAGGTTTAACCCCCTGATCACCCGGCGGGTGATATCAATTAGGTTTTAGGGTCAGGGTCTGCGTCGCCCCAGGCAGCGCTAGGTTAGTGCCAGTACCGCTAACACCCACGTGCAAAGCATAAACCTCCCGTAGTGGTATAGTAATTGAACAGATCAATATCTGATCTGATCAGATCTATACTAGCGTCCCCAGCAGTTCAGGGTTCCAAAAAAACGCATTGTTAGCCGGATCAGCCCAGATACCTGCTAGCACCTACGTTTTGCCCCTCTGCCCAGCCCACCCAAGTGCAGTATCGATCGATCACTGTCACTTACAAAACACTAAACACATAACTGCAGCGATCGCAGAGTCAGGCCTGATCCCTGCGATCGCTAACAGTTTTTTTGGTAGCATTTTATATTTAAATCCGGAAGGCAGTGCTTGGTTTTCGGGGTCCCGTGCGTGGCTAGGCTCCCAAAAAGTCCCCTACATGTGGTATCCCCGTACTCGGGAGAAGCAGCAGAATTTATTTTGGGGTGTAATTTGACTTATGCCCATAGCATGTGTGAGCAATATATCATTTAGTGACAACTTTGTGCAAAAAAAAAAAAGTTTGTAATATTCCCGCAACTTGTAGCAAAATATAAAATATTCCATGGACTCAACATGCCTCTCAGTAAATAGCTTGGGTGTCTACTTTCCAAAATGGGGTCATTTTGGGAGGTTTTGTGCTATTTTGGCATTTTATGGCCTTCGAAACTGTGATAGGTAGTGAGGAGTGAAATCAAAAATTTGCACCCTTAGAAATCCTGAAGGTGGTGATTGGTTTTCGGGGTGCCGTGCGCGACTAGACTCCCAAAAAGTCCCACACATGTGGTATCCCCATACTCGGGAGAAGTAGCGGAATATATTTTGGGGTGCAATTCCACATATAACCATGGCATGTGTGAGCAATATATCATTTAGTGACAACTTTTTGTAAATTTTTTTTTTTTTTTTTTTGTCATTATTCAATCCCTTGGGACAAAAAAAAAATATTCAATGGTCTCAACATGGCCCTCAGCAAATAGCTTGGGGTGTCTACTTTCCAAAATGGGGTCATTTGGGGGGGGTTTTGTGCCATCTTGGCATTTTATGGCCTTCAAAACTGTGATAGGTAGTGATAGGTAGTGAGCAGTAAAATAAAAAATGTATGCCCTTAGAAATCCTGAAGGCGGTGCTTGGATTTCGGGGTCCCGTATGCGGCTAGGTTTCCAAAAAGTCCCACACATGTGGTATCCCTGTACTCAGGAGAAGCAGCAGAATGTATTTTGGGGTGTCATTTCACATATGCCCATAGCATGTGTGAGCAATATATCATTTAGTGACAACTTTGTGCAAAAAAAAAAAGTTTGTAATATTCCCGCAACTTGTGGCAAAATATAAAATATTCCATGGACTCAACACGCCTCTCAGTAAATAGCTTGGGGTGTCTACTTTCCAAAATGGGGTCATTTTGGGGGGTTTTGTGCTATTTTGGCATTTTATGGCCTTCGAAACTGTGATAGGTAGTGAGGAGTGAAATCAAAAATTTGCACCCTTAGAAATCCTGAAGGCAGTGATTGGTTTTCGGGGTGCCGTGTGCGACTAGACTCCCAAAAAGTCCCACACATGTGGTATCCCCATACTTGGGAGAAGTAGCGGAATATATTTTGGGGTGCAATTCCACATATAACCATGGCATGTGTGAGCAATATATCATTTAGTGACAACTTTTTGTAAATTTTTTTTTTTTTTTTTGTCATTATTCAATCCCTTAGGACAAAAATAAATAAATATTCAATGGGCTCAACATGCCCATCAGCAATTTCCTTGGGGTGTCTACTTTCCAAAATGGGGTCATTTGGGGGGGGGGGTTTGTACTGCCCTGCCATTTTAGCACCTCAAGAAATGAGATAGGCAGTCATAAATTAAAAGCTGTGTAAATTCCAGAAAATTTACTCTAGTTTGTAGACGCTATAACTTTTGCGCAAACCAAAAAATATACGCTTATTGACATTTTTTTTACTAAAGACATGTGGCTGAATAAATTTTGCCCTCAATGTATGACTAAAATTTAGTTTATTCGATTTTTCTTATAACAAAAAGAAGAAAATATCTTTTTTTTTTCAAAATTTTCGCTCTTTTTCCATTTATATCGCAAAAAATAAAAATCGCAGAGGCAATCAAATACCATCAAAAGAAAGCTCTATTTGTGGGAAGAAAAGGACGCAAATTTCGTTTGGGTGCAATATTGCATGACCGCGCAATTACCAGTTAAAGCAGCGCAGTGCGAAATTGGAAAAATACCTCCTGTCCTTAAGGTGTTTATTGGTCCGGGGCTGTAGTGGTTAATCAGTGATCACCCTTCTCACTAATTACACAGGCATCATTTTTTGTCCCCCGTCCGTTAACTTTAATCTTGCATAGATCATTCATTTGACATTTTGAAGTGTGCAGGAAATGAGAGATGAGATAACAGCCTATGGGGAGCAGATATTGAAAACAGGAGAAGTATGTCCTCGGTTCTGTAAAGCTCAACATACACTATACAATCTGATTGTACAATCTCCTTTAGCTCTACCATCAACTATGATCAGGGGCCTGCCTGATTAAAGACAAAGTGATTGGCTAGATAGGTGTTTTTTCAATTGGCTGCACTGCATGTGGTTTATGGGACATTTTGGCTGTATAGTGTATGTTGAGCTTTACAGAACCAAGGACACACTTCTCCTGTTTTCACTACTACAGCTCTATTCACATAGGCTGTTTTCTGATCTTTCATTTCCTGCACACTTCAAAATTCCAAATGAATGATCTATGCAAGATTAAAGTTAAAGTGGTAGTAAACCCGCTGAAATTATATTTTTTTTCTGACCTGCAAGGGAAAAGGCATAATGAGCTTGTATGCACCGCATACTAGCTCATTATGAAATACTTACCTTAGAACGAGGCCCCGATATCTCAGACGATCCACGCCGAGGGAGCTGACATGTTCCCTCGGTGTGTCTTGCGGGTATCGCAGCTCCGGCGCTGTGAGTGGCCAGAGCAGCAATATCGCCACTCGCGCGCATGCGTGCGGGAGATTTCTTTCCGGAAAAGTCTGGCGTCTGCCAGGCTTTCAGGCAAAAATCCCCTGTGAGCATACCTGTAGGTGAAAGTAAAATAAAAGCAGTATACAACCGCTTTAAGATAGAAAAAAAAAACGATGCCTGTATAATTAGTGAGAAGGGTGATCACTGATTGATTGCATTTCATTAAAAAAAACATGTACATGGAAATGGGTGGGTAAGTAGGAGGGTGGATGATACAGTGTGTATACTAATGAGGTCAGCTGATCAACTCATTCCTGTGTCATGACCTCTACCTGCCCATGAAGTAAGGCAGAACTGTCAGGGCTGGGCTCAGACCTTCCTTCTCAAAGCTGGCTGCTCGGCTGCTCAGCTGTCAGCTAATTGCCAGCTCCTATCTCTACCCAGTGACTCACCTGTTGATGATATCCTGCTTGTCAGTCCTGCCTACTTAAGCCGTTTAGTCCAGATGATCTCTGCCTTCACCTTGGTCACATCTCTAGAGACACTCTCCTGTGTTCCTGTTAAAGACTTGCTTGGCTGACATTTCTTCTGGCTCTAGATCCTGCTTGCTGTTCTACTACGCTCATCTCTGGCTCCCTGACGTTTTGGCTTGTCTGACTATCCATTCTGGTTTATGAACTCTGACTATGTTTTGACTACGTTTACTCTGTTTTTATTATTATTAAACAAGTGTGAATTAACTGTACTTCTGTCTCAGTCTGATTTATGGTTTCTGAAAAGAAGTAATGGATATATCAGCTCAGATGATGTCGGAATGACGAAACGCGTCATGGAGCCATACGACGTGCAGTGACGAGACTGGCTTGTGATTGACGGTGCTTTCTCCCATGGGCTGCATTGGAGTTGTGGAAACGCCGGCGATGTTGGTAGAAAGACCATTGTACACTACACACTAACCAATAAGGATTTCATTTATTGCCAGCTGTGTTTTTTATCTTTGTGAGTGCAATATTTGATGATTTTACTGATTAAATTAAAAGCTGTTTTGCGGGATTACACTATTGTTGGATTTTTTTTTTATATTCCTTTGAGACACTAAGGACACACCACACCTTTGGCTGTTTGATGAGCTCAATTTATTTTGGGAGTCCGGTAAGCCTAATACTAAAGGGGGCTTTTTTGTGACACATCGCCTTTCTTTGTGTGTATCTATGTCCTTCAGCACGTGTGGAGGTGGTCTGTATTGGTGTCAGAGATTCACTTCTTACCTGCCTGCAACAAGAACTGCTGTTGAATGTCTGCGTGTGCATCAGAGAGTGGAGATTAAAGTGGACTGTCCTGTCATTTAAAAAGATACAGATTATATGGACTGTAATTAACATGCTAGATTTTGTATTCTATTAATCAATGTTTTTTGGTTTAATGTTTTAGCGCTGCTGTTTTTTTTTCATTTTTATGAGGAAACATTTTGTCTCAATTGAGTAATGGATATATGTTAAAAAAACACGATGAACACAGTGAGTTAAAGAGGAAGTAAACCCCTTCAAACCACTTTGACCTACAGGTAAGCCTAGATTAAGGCTTACCTGTAGGTCCAAGCAATATCTCCTAAACCTATATGGTTTAGGAGATATTTGCCCGAAAATGGGCACCGCTGTCTACGGCGCATGCGCCGGAGACAGCGGCGCGCAGGCGCACTAAATGCGGCAAGTCCAAGAATGGATTTGCCTAATTTGTCGACTCCCGTGCGCATGCGCGGGAGTGACGTCATCGTGGCTTCGCCGCTGTCATTGGTCGGAGCTGCGAGACGCCACCAGCAAGATGGATGCGGCGGACTACAGGGATCAGCGGCGACTTCGCTGGCTCCTGTGTCAGGTAAGTGACACATAATGAGCTACTATGCAGGGAAAAAAAGAGGAAGTAAACCCATCAGGGTTTACTTCCTCTTTCTTTCAAAAAGTTTTATTATCAATAAACAGACAGAGTATACAGTACACTGTTTACGTAGTTTCAGTATAACAGAGTATATAAAACAATAAACTAGGGAACAAGCGACATCATACTAAAGAATACGGTACAAGCAAACATATGCGTATGCCGCTTAGAGTTGTACAAAGAGTGTCAACCGAAGCATATATCGAACAGAATTGAAACACTCCGATTGAGTCGGAGTCAGCCAACTTAGATACACTCTTCCTCTAAATTGGTAGCTAATAGAGGAGTAATGGTACTGCATGTACAAAAAGATTTCCAAATAGAAAGAAGGGTGGAGAAGGAGAGAACAGCTAGAAGAGGACAGAAATACAAGTCGGAAGATAGAGTAAAGGGAAAGGGGAGAGAGAGTAGGAGAAAAGGAAAGCAGGAGAGTTGGTCAACCGGTCCGCACAGACCCAGGCTTTCAAACGTCTGAGGCCCACCCAGTTCTGCAATTAACCTAGGGCTCAAGTAGATAGGGGTCGAGATCTGGGGGGAGAAAGTGTTGTATCCAGGGCTGCCATATTTTATAGAATTGGGGCATACGATCAAGGAGTTTCGCCTCTGATTTAGAGTGAATCATGGCCTTTGTAACCCTATTCTTCATTTCAGCCACTGGAAGCGTGGGGGTTTTCCACGCCTTGGCAATAGTTTGTTTAGCTGCTGTGGTAAGCTGCAAAAATAAAGCCAATTGACTACGAGTATAGTTATGGGGAGTAGAGTTGAGAAGGGCTAGCGAAGGGTCTGGTAAAATAGAGTGTCCCGAAAGGGTCGATGCTATCTGGAAGGAAGTTATCCAAAAACGCTGTGCTACTGGACAAGACCACCATATGTGGAAATGTGTGCCCGCTGCGTTACAGCCCCTGAAGCATGTAGCGGGATATCCCGGAACAAATTTGGCTATCCTGGCTGGGACCAAGTACCAGCGCATAAGGACTTTATAATTAGCTTCAGAGGCTATAACATTCTGCGTTGCTTTATTTGTGTTAGTCCAGATTGTATTCCATGCATCTTCTTCGAGGTCTAATTCAAGGTCTGCGGACCAGCCCCTAGTATAAGATGGGAGAGTTGTAGGGGGGGAAGAGAATTGAGTGTACAGTTGGGAGATAATGCCTGGTGCATGCGGGTCTGTTTCGCATATCTGCTCGTAAAAAGTGTTAGTATCATGGGGACTAATAGGTTTAGGGATCGAGTTGAGGAAATGGGCGATCTGCAGGTAACGAAAACATTCGCCATTAGGTAAGCGAGCTTGGGTCTGGAGAGCAGGGAAGGACCTGACTTTGCCATTGCGTATAAGGGTGCCAACTCGGTCGAGCCCTGCCCCAGACCAAGCCGTAAAGAGTCCAGGTTCAGAAAAGGCAGGGATAAATGATGGGTGGCCGATAATAGAGAGTAATGGTAGATGACGAGATTTAAGCTGGAAAGATTTGTGGGTCTCGTCCCAGACTCTGAGGGAGTGTGCTGTGATCGGATTACTAAGTCTGCTTCTCAGTGTATGGGGGAGCCACAATAGATTGGATATATTTATCGGAGAGGCGTCTATAGCTTCTAGGCTAACCCATATCGGTATCTCCGTTCTAGCATGGTACAGGGTGAGTTGTGCAATTTGAGCAGCACAGTAATAGTGTCTAAAATTAGGTACTCCTAACCCACCTAATGTTTTGTGGCGGTACATGGTGGCTTTAGTGACTCTAGGCCTAATTGTTCCCCAGATGTATTTGAAGACTCTACCTTGAATCAATCGGTGAAAATATAGCGGGACACGAATCGGAAGGACCCGGTATAGATACAATAGTTTAGGCAGCAGTGTCATTTTGACTGCCACTATGCGACCTAACCACGATACGCACAGTGGCTGCCAGGACGACAGGAGACTGGTCAGCTTCCGAAGCAGCGGAAGATAGTTATATTGGAACAAATGTAACGGGTCTTTTGTGAGATTGACACCAAGATACGGGATAGAGGATGAGGACCATTGGAAAGGGAAATTGCTGCGAAGAAGATTAAGCTCATCACTCGGCAGAGATACGTCTAGAGCTCTAGATTTAGCCTGATTGACATCTAGGCCGGAAATAGCAGCGAACTGCTCCAGCAATTTACATAAATTAGGCAAGGTCGTATGAGGAGTAGTAACGAACAGCAAAGCATCATCGGCAAACAGACACAATTTATGTGTCGTGTTTGCTATCTCCAATCCCCGGATGTTCGGGTCTGCCCTAATTAAAGCAGCCAAGGGTTCGATAGCCAAGGCGAACAACAAGGGGGAGAGGGGACAGCCCTGTCTCGTTCCTCTCTGTATAGGAAAGCGTTCCGACTTAAAGCCAGCATAGCGTACATAAGCACAAGGCTGGGTGTAAAGTGCCCCCATCCATTTGAGGAAGTGAGGACCAAATCCCCAGTATTGAAGTATATATTGCAGGTATGGCCACGAGACCGTATCAAATGCCTTGCGTATATCCAATGAGAGCAAATGCATGGGGATCTTACGAGCTTTAGCAATATGCTGCAGCAAGATGATCCTCCGGACATTATCACTGGCCTGTCTCTTGGGGATGAACCCAACCTGGTCCCCATGTATTAGCTTCCCAATGACTGGATTGAGTCGTAGCGCCAGGACCTTGGCTAGAATTTTGACGTCAACATTGAGTAATGATATCGGCCTAAAGTTAGACCATATTGTCGAGTCAGTGTTTGGTTTAGGAATCATTGAGATAATGGCTGTTAGCGCATCTCTGCCGAAGGAGTGTTGCTGGAGGAGAGAATTAAAGGATTTAGTTAAGAGGGGGGAGAGGGTGTGGGCAAATTTTTTGTAGTATAAGGCCGGTAAACCGTCGGGGCCGGGCCTTTTGTTAGGTTTAAGGGATTTGATAGCTGCAAGAATTTCTACAGTAGATATAGGTTCTTCTATTGCTGAGCGGTCAGCGCTTGAAAGATTAGGGAGAGATAGCGGATTGAGGAGGGAACTCGCCTGGGTGCTAGAGAAAGGCGTACCTGATTCATACAGTTTAGATAGTCGAGTGCTGAATTCTGTTAAGATTTTCATAGGGTTATTGGTCATGCCACCTTGTGCCAGCCGAAGCTTAATAGGCTTAAAGGACCTATCAGGATGCCGTAGGCGCAGTGCTAAAAAGGTGCTAGGCTTATTCGCCTTTGTATAAAGTCTATGCGCCGATTTGTGGATAGACTTATCCGCCTCTTCAGCAAGCACAAGATCCAGGGCCAACTTGGCTTTATCTAGAGCAAGTTTATTAGCCTCAGTGGGGTCTGACTGAAAGAGAAGAAAAGAACGCTGATGGTCTTCCTCTAGCTGTTGTAGTTGGGCCTGTCTGAATTTCTTAAGTTGAGAGGATACCGAGATAATTGTACCACGGATAACTGGTTTATGAGCTTCCCAGAGAAGGGTAGGAGAAATTCCCGGGGTGTCATTAAAGGAAACATAGTCATTTAAGGCTGTCTGAATGTCTAAACAATATGATGGGTTAGAAAGCTGAGATTCATTTAAAGACCAAGTCCTGTCCGTGTTCTGTGGGATTATTGACGAAACTGTCGTGATCACCGCGCTATGGTCAGACCAGGATATCGGGTGTATGCGGGAATGCATCAGAGTGGGCGCAGCAGCAAGTGGGATAAAAATGTGGTCGATCCTCGAGAAGGATTTATGAGGGTTTGAGTAAAAAGTATAGTTCTTCTTAAGGGGGTTGCATTCACGCCATGTATCGAGGAGGGTCGCGTGAGCAAGCTGTTTGCTTAGTTTTTTAGAGAGAGAAAAATTTTCTGACGAGTATGGGGACTTATCTAGGTGTGGATGTAGGACTAAGTTGGAGTCGCCACAGACATACAGCGCTCCTCTAGCATGCGTCTGAATTATCTGTAGTAAATGCGAGAAAAAGGGGTTAGGGTTAGTATTGGGGGCGTAGTATGACACAAAGGTAACTTCGGTGTCCTGTATATGTCCCGAAACCAATAGATAGCGACCTTCCGGATCTCTTACTTCCGACGAAATAGAGAATAGAAGTGAATGATGGAAAGCTAAGAGAACACCTCTGTGTTTCGTGGAGGAGGAGGCTGTGTAGACTTGAGGGAATTTGGCACTGAAAAATTTAGGCGTGGTATGGGCTGCAAAGTGTGTTTCTTGTAGTGCGACTACTTGGGCTTTCAAGGAGACAAAGGTTCTAAAGGCCTTAACTCGCTTGTTGGGGGAATTGAGTCCCTTCACATTAAGTGATAAGATACTCAGGGGGGCCATGAGACTTGGTAAAAATAAGTGAACATTAGCCTACCCAAGGCTGCACGGACCGATCGACCAGAGAAAGAAGGGGGAGAGGATAGAGAGAGACCTGAAAGAACAAAGGTTAAAGTAAAGAAAAAAGAATAGCAAAGGTAAGAGGAAAAAAAGAGTGTTGCACGGGGCGGTGTGGGCCGAACCCAGCAACTAGGGGGAACGACAATCAACCTGCCGACTCGCCAGTCAACAGGGGGTCGCACCATTAGGAGGGGGAGCAGTGACAATTCACCGCTGCGAACCGGTAACGAAAAAACATACATTTGCAAATAGATAAAATAGATAATAACAGAAAACGATCCAATAATAAAACAGGCTAGAAAACCTAGGGGTACAAACTGTGATACTTAAAGGTTATCAAGTAATACTAACTATTTTAAACCTTGTTACTGTTCTGCCGGGATTTGGGAAATCGCAGCTGCTTAAAAATAGGGAGATAAGGGGGGGACGGGGAACAGGAAAAAGGTGTTGGGGGGGAAAAGGGAACAGGGGGAGGGGGGGGGACAAGATAAGGTAGGGAGGGGGATTCAGGATGATAAGAATAAGCACAGACCATAAAAGCATCGTGCGACATTAACATTCTAAAAGTAGTTAAAAGTATATAAATAAACAAAGAACTCGCGAGGAGACGGTCAGGCCTGCGAGTCAGTGACCCGTCAATCTTGGCCAGATCATCGGCCCGCGAGCTGGTATCTAGGATGGTCAGTAGGTACAACCATTACCGGTCCAACTTGGTCGTCAACTGTCACGTAGAACACATATAAAAGTAGACCGGTTTAGGAAAAAAAAAAAAAAAAAAAAAAAAAGGGGGGGGGGGGGGGCAAATGGTTGGAGGGGAAAAGATGTGGTTAAAGTACTTCGAAGAAAGTGGCAGCGTCTTAGACTCGGCTCTCTGCCTGGAACAGTATATGCTTGCTGGCCTGCGCTCAAATAACGTTAGTCTCATGGTGAGTTCAGGTTACGGCATTAAAAATTGGATAGAGAAAAATAAAGGAAGAAGTAATTGAACAAAGGGAGATCAGCGAGGTATGAATACCTTTGGGCCAGGATAACTCAGTCTAGAAGAGGATTTAGGAGTGCCTCCCCGAGGCACAGAAACGCCAGAGAGATCCTGCCGATTCCTCCTCGGGGTAGCCATGTTAGGGTAGGGTGCAGCTCGTGCCGGGGTCCGAGGCACCACTTCTCCCACTGGTGGGGGTGGGGCTGACGGGGCCAATTGGAGGTTCTCTAAGAGGGTTTGAAGAATCGCCGGTGTAGAGCAAGTATGTTGCTGTCCCTGGTATGAAAAGTAGAGAGCAAATGGGAACCGCCATGCATACTTAATTTGATGCTGTTGAAGGATTAGCAACTGTGGCTTCATTGCACGCCTCTTTGCAATGGTTAGTGGGGCTAAATCTGTGAACAGCTGGTAGGAATGGCCCTGGAACTGAAGGTTATTCTTTTCGCGGGCTATAGACATGAGTTGTTCCTTCGTTCGGAAGTAATGTAGCTTAACGATAATGTCGCGCGGTGGTCCGTCCGCTTGGCGTCTAGTGAGCGCTCTGTGGATACGGTCGAATTCCAACCGTTCGATTGGAATAGAGGGGGATAGCTCTTGAAACAAAGCCGTCGTAAATGACTGGAGATCATCAACTGATTCAGGAATACCTCTCAAACGAAGGTTCGACCGACGCGACCGGTTCTCGGTATCTTCCAGTCGGGACAGCAGAGCAGCATTTTCCTCCCGGAGAGCCTCCTGTTCCTGTGCCAATTCACGCAAATTGAGCTCGGTGTCGTCGGCCCTGGTTTCCAAGTCCGCCGTGCGTTGACCAAGCTCACGAATTTCTCGGGAAAGTCTATCAGTTATCTGATCCGATGTCGTTTTCAGCGCTTTCTTAAGCATTAGGTCCATATGCGCCAGAAAATCGGCCTGAGACATGCCAGATACCGGTGGTGTTGGGGAGGCCGGAGATTGAGGCCTCTCATCATCCTCCTCGCTACTGCTACCATGGCCTCGAGGTAGGCCTTGTAGTTGTGTGGCAGCAAGGGCCTTCGCCGCCATTTTAGAGGTAGCGCGCGCTAAGGCCTCTTTAATAGGTTTCTGCTTTTGCTTCCCTCGCTGACCTGTAAGAACCATCCCGGGTGAGGGGCAGTGGGGTACCCGAGGACCGGAGCAGATTCGGAGATCGTTAGCAGCGAAATATAGCGATTTATGAGCCGGTACAGCAGCGGTGAGTGCGGAGCTCTAGTGACTTGCGTCCGCCATGCTGAGCTCCACGCATGCGCCCCCCGGGTTTACTTCCTCTTTAAGCGTGTGTAGAATTAATGGAAAGCTTTGATATTTTGGCAAAAGAAGTACATTAATGCTATCTATATTGGTACAAAGGGGAGCTGGAATTTAGAAAGAAAAAAAAAGGTGAACTATTAATCATGAATATGAAATGTGTTTAGAGAGTTTATAAAAGATTTTGATCAGTATCACATATCTCCCAAAATTCCCAGATTGTGCTCCTGCATAGTGTGCCCACAGCTCATTTATATGCAATATGCCAGAGGATTTGCATATGAATGAGCCACTGTGTGCTTTGCATATTGTAACAGAATCCCCCCAACTGGGTATCTCTGCCAAGAAGCTGCTTCCCAAACTCTGGAACATGAGACAAGTGACCACAGCTATAGCTACTCCAAAGAACTTGACGACACAATTTTTTGGAGTAAACAATGGCTCTGCTCTGGCATAGTGTGCCCACAGCTCACTCACATGCAATATGCTACAGGATTTGCATATGAATAAGCCGCCATTTGCTTTGCATATTGGGTTGGACTCCGGACACCCTGGCTGGGTATCTCCACCAAGAAGCTATTTTCCAAGCTCTGGAACATGAGGCAAGTGACCATAGCTGTAGCTACCCCAAAAAACTAGACAGAATCCCCCCAACTGGATATCTCTGCCAAGAAGCTGCTTCCCAAACTCTGGAACGTGAGGCAAGTGACCACAGCTGTAGCTACTCCAAAGAACTTTACGACACCTTTTTTTGGAGTGAACAATGGTTCTGCTCTGGCATAGTGTGCCCACAGCTCACTCACATGCAATATGCTACAGGATTTGCATATGAATAAGCCACCATTTGCTTTGCATATTGTGATGGACTCTGGACACCCTGACTGGGTATCTCCACCAAGAAGCTACATTCCAAGCTCTGGAACACGAGGCAAGTGACCATAGCTGTAGCTACCCCAAAAAACTAGACAGCACCAGTTATTAGAGTAAACAAAAAGAAGAACTGCTTAATTAGAGAAATACACTGAATTTGTACAGAAAACCATCAGATAAGAGCTAATCACATTATCACAGACAATGCCCACATCAGACAGTCCGGTGTGCACATGGGACTACATTATACATAGGAAGCCATATGGTATAATGATAGTTCTTTTGGGGTGAGTGATGGCAGTCCCAGGATACCATTTGATAACCCCAGACCCCCAGATGATATAATCCAAAAAGCATCATGTTTTGTGGACGGGGCCAGAGACACAGCTGGTTAAAGTTTCCCAGGTGCCATTCGTAGAGTAACCGGGCAACAGTTCCATAGGCATAGTTACCAAACCCCAGTGAAATGTAACTCTGAATTTCCCAAGGTTCTTAAGCAAGCTCCTTCTTAGTAACCACTCCAGCCCATGCCCCACCAAAAGGAGAACATAGATCCGAAATAGCAAAGAGGCAGGACAGTAGGCCTTCGAAGCAACTCCTAGTAAAGTTAGTGGGTATTCCTACTGGCCCTAGCCACTATATAAGTCCTGGCAAATGTGGCAAGGACTCAGTGAAGCACTGATGAACTTCCCAGGCTAGATGGAAGTCCGGATGAGCATAAAAGTCAACTATTGACCAGCTTCTTCTAGAAACCGTATATACTTGAGTATAGGTCGATCCGAATATAAGCCGAGGCCCCTAATTTACCACAAAAAAACTGGGAAAACTTATTGACTCGTGTATAAGCCGAGGGTGAGACATGCAGCAGCTACTGTTACAGCTTAAAAGAGTGGAAAAGAGGGTCAACAATGCCCATCTGCAGCTGCATACTTCCCTGTGTCCATTTCTGTGTCCATCCCTGTGTCCATCCCTGTGTCCATCCCTGTGTCCCGTCCATCCCTGTGTCCATGCCTGTGTCCCGTCCATGCCTGTGTCCCGTCCATGCCTGTGTCCCGTCCATGCCTGTGTCCATCGCAGCCTACCTGTCTCTTTGCCTTCTGCTTCCTCTGTGTGCCATGCCGCACCTCTCCTCCTCGTCTGACAGACGGCGGCCATTCCACTGTTCAAAAGCCGCGCCTCTCTGTCTGTGATAGGCGGAACACTCAATTTCCCAGCAGTCAGTGTTCCGCCTATCATGGACATCCTCTCATCCTCGTCCGTAGTATGAGAATGAGTGGATGTCCGTGATAGGCGGAACACTGACTGCTGGGAAATTGAGTGTTCCGCCTATCGAGGGGACGCCCCCGAGGGGACGCCCCCCCGGTGCTTGTACCGACTCACCGCTTCCATCGGTGAGTCGTTGACAGGATCCGCCTGCCCCCGCCAGTTACCACAGAGCGTCCCCGGAGTCTCTATGATCGTTCGGAGGCCGGGCGCAATGTTATGACGTCACGCCCGTCCTCGGTATTCAAATTAACGGCGTCGATTTGGCAGGGAAGCCTGGATCGTTTTTTTATTTTTTTTATTATTATTCCCAGCCTACTGACCCCATATCTCACTGTAAATATGTCCGATCGTGCCATATTCCTTGTAATAGGAATAAAAGTCATCAATTTTTTTTTTTAAGTGTCAAACTAAAAAAATAAAAATAAAATTAACAATAATAAAAAAAAAATGTAAAGTGCCCCTGTCCCCGTGAGCTCGCACACAGAAGCGAACGCATACGTAAGTCCCGCCCACATATGAAAAACGGTGTTCAAACCACACATGTGAGGTATCGCCGCGAACGTTAGAGCGAGAGCAATAATTCTAGCTCTAGACCTCCTCTGTACCCCAAAACATGTAACCAGTAAAAAAATTTAAAGCGTCGCCTATGGGGATTTTTAAATACCAAAGTTTGGCGCCATTCCAGGAGCGCGTGCAATTTTGAAGAGTGACATGTTGGGTATCTATTTACTAGGCGTATCCTCCTCTTTCACATTATGCAAAAAAATTGGGCAACCTTTAATGTTTTTTTTTTAAGCATGAAACTGTTTTTTTCTGAAAAAAATGCATTCGAAAAATTGCTGCACAAATACTGTGTGAGATAAAAAGTTGCAACAACCGCCACTGTATTCTCTAGGGTCTTTGCTAAAAAAACATATAATGTTTGAGGGTTCTATGTAATTTTCTAGCAAAAAAATTAGGAATTTTACATGTAGGAGAGAAATGTCAGAATTGGTCTGGGCGCGAAGTGGCTAGGCAATGTTTCTCCTGCAACCACAAATCTGTGACACATATAAATGAACCAGAAGAAGAATCTTATGCCTATCAATGTAAAAGGCTTAAGAACAATGCCCTCTGACCTGCCAAAAGAAAAACACTAACCATTGACTTGATCTGATTCAGATGATTGCTTGTCCATGAATGCTAGCTCCAGCATATGACAGCTAAGTAAAGACAAAAGGACGAGGTCTCCCAGGTGACATCATTGACCAAATATGGACATGACTATATTTGATCATTGACAGCATGGGGATTCCCAAGATGGACGTGATTGGTAATCTTGGAATGGGGATGTATATTATGGTGACATCTAAGCAGCGGCAGCCTGTCTATTATGGTCCTTTAGCATAGCATGAATCTATCCACGACCGCGGCCACCCTCTAGTCATGCATTCGGTCCCTTTCAGGACGCCTGGTGCCTGAATTAGGCTTCAAAATAGGGTGGGCTTGGAGCGCAGAGCATTGTGCCTTGAGCCCACCCTGGTGTTACAACAGTGAATTAATATTCACAGTTGTAACACTGATCCTCAACCAGACAATCAGAAGCAGGTCTGAGACCCATTTTCCGATCGGCCCGAAAAGAGAAGACTCCCGATTGGCTGCCAAGGAAGAGGGAGGAAACGGGAGCCACCAATGCCCATGGAGAGCAGTGTCGCTGCCAAGCAAGGGAAGCCGCCAGTGAAGCGATGCGTAAATGGGGTAAGTGCACCAAACCTGCCCTACTGAGCGACAGGGGAGGCTTGGAGCTGTTTGCTGTCCCCTCAAAAAAATTACCTAAGATGGGTTTTTCATTTCCTTTGGAGACATTTCCTCTCAATTTCAATTCCTGAAGGGAAATCTCCTCAAAAGGAGCAATATAAAACTTTACAGGGGTTTAACCTCTTCACTCACTAGCTATTTAGCTTTAGTTAACCATAAGACTGTGTAGTTAAAGGGTCCTTGCAACTCAGTGACAAGGTCCATTTATTCAAGCCCCCCCCTCCCTAAAACACTGGAAGAAAGTGCAAAAAGAAAACCTGTCAGGAGCTAGATAATATACGGGTTCTTGTTATTTTTTTGCAGAATTTAAGGGTGGGGAAGGGGGGGCCTCACTGAGTAAGCGGACCTTGTCTGAAGTACAAGGTCCACTTTGACTAAAATGTGTTGATTTGTGCAATACTGTTTCCAGAAATCCATTTCTTGGGTACACAGAAGTTTAATAAATTTAGATCTGGTGGATACTGTTTCATGGCAAACCAAATCATGTCTCTGGACTCTTGGGATCAAGGTTTGTGTTTGTTGTTTTTGATTTACAAAGCTTGCAGGTAGAAATATGTACATAGTCAGATAACATATCAGTATATATAGATCACCATTGTGGATCTTTTGCATCATCTGCTCCAAGTCTCTTGTGTCTCGCTTGGTCAGGTCTCTTGTGTGTACCTTGGTTAGGTCTCTTGTGTTTATCCTGGTGAGTATTATTTGAATGAGTACTTTTCTTATATTTATCAATAAATGTATTTCTATGTGATGGTAAATTACTTCAGGTCTGTTTTTTATTGAATTCACCAGTTTTTGGATTGGTGGAATATTTTTCCAATTTCTATAGCAAATAATTTATTATTTTTCACTTTGGATAGTGTCAGGAAGGGTGAGTGTATTGCAGTCTGAGAAGATTCAACCTATTTGCCATGGAGGCCATCATCACCAGAACATAAAGTGATATGAAATCCAAAGGGGGAAGGAGCAATGGGCGCACAGGCTACACCCCCCTATCCCTGCCGCTTTTCCCTATCCATGCGCCCGGTTTCTTTCAGGACACCGGATGCATGGACTCCCATGATGGGGTGGGAGGAGAATTTTTTTGTTAAGCACCTAATTAGAGCCAGAGGCTCTAACAGGCTTCAAAATAGGATGGGTTTGGGGCACAGAGAATGCACCCTGATCCCACCCAATTGTGTGACCATAGCAAATTCATTTTCACTATTTTAACACTACAGTGCCTCCCCGCCAATCAAGAGGCAGGTCAGGGAGACCTGTTTCCCAGTTGGCCAAAGCGCCAGGTGGTCCTATTGGATGCCCAGCACTTAGGAAGAGGAGATAAGCAGAGGAGGCACACACTGGAGGAATGGACACCTCCACCGCCGCTGCTGCCTGCACTCTTGGGGAGACACAGGAGAAGAGGACACCACAGCCAGGTAAGTGAATGGCCTCCAGAGGGGTGGCCTTTAGAGTACCGTGAGTACCACAAGCCCCATGGGGGGTGGTTGCTTTCAGAGTACCGCTAGCCTGGGGGGGTTGCCCTGTGAGTACAGCTAGCAGCATGGGAGGGTTGTGGTTGCCTTTAGAGAACTGCAAGCCCTGCGGCGAGGGGGTGGTGGTAGTTGCCTTCAGAGGGGGGTTGCTGTCAGTCCTGCAAGCCCCCAGCTGCCAAGTCCAACCAGATTGTAAGCTGCTGGGATGGGGTGACATGAGCATGGTAACAGGTGACAGGAGCAATCTGATTGGCACAGGTGACAGGAGCAATCTGATCGGCACACCATTCATCTCATCCACAGTGTTAATGATCTGTGAGACTGCGCTATATACCATGATCTGTGAGACTGCACTATATACCATGATCTGACTTTCACCCCCTGCCTGCCCAGGGCAATTGTTTTCAGGTCTGTCACATTTTTTACCCCTGCTAATTGGATCATGCTTTGCTGGGGATTTCTGCCGTCTTCTTGATCAACTGTGGGTATAGGATTTTGTATATGGGATTGTATGATTTGTCTTTCATATATATATATATATATATATATATATATATATATATATAAAAAAAATTTTTTAATATTTTTTCATTTTTACATTTTTTAAATACACTGTGACCAGAGAAATGCAGTTTTACCATAGTAACACTGTACTACTCTTGGAAATTGATCAGGATTTTTTTGTTACACATTATGATTGCTTATACCAATGAATTTCACTGGTATAAGCAACCATTTTTACTGAATAAAACTGATTCATTCAGTGTGTATTGTTGCGTTTAGCTGTGCTTGGCCACAGCTAATCACATGGTACAGATGGGCTGTGATTGTCCCTGTCTGTACCATGTAATCACTGTGACCAATCACAGCTAGTACCACAATTGTACACAATGGATGGCATGAAAGGAAGCCATCCATTGTTTACAATTGTCATGTGATCTGCTGTGATTGGTCACAGTAATCACATGGTACCAGCAACGGTATGTCCTGCTCAGCTGTCATTTGACAATAGGCTGGGCAGGAAGGGGTTCATAATGGGATGGGGGCAACAGCATAACATTAATACAATAATCATTTTGTTTCCTCCTCTGTAGATAAGCTGTGTTCAGAATATGAAAGCTCTGCAGGTTTTCTGTGTACTTTTCCTCTATGTGGCTTTAGTGACGTCAAACTCAAAGATACTCCCTGATGCTGGAAAAGCTGGAGTGAAACCAGAACCAGGTACAAATGAACATGTCATAAAAGGAATCTGGAATAGTTTGGGGTCAACTTTTTTCTTCATCAATAAGGTTTTTTTTTTTTAATTGTTCATATATTTTTGGTAAAAATAATAATATGTTTAATATGTTTATATGTTTTATATACTGGGGGATATCTAGCTCAGTGGTAGATGCATTTTCAGTGAGTTCACAGCCAACAGGAACTTCAGTTTAAGGGTGTGGTAGCCCACTTTTATTGAAAGTAACAAAAATGAAATTAAAATTTCATACATGCATGGTTTGCCCACACATGGGTTCTTCTCCTAAAATGTACAACACAAACAAAAATGCCAAGCCATCTGGCTCTCATGGCTCACTCAGCCTTGGTCACAGTACAAAGCTGTGCAGGCCCACTCCTGGCCTCTAGGAAGGGGTTCTCCTGACACTCCGAGCTTTCACACTCCTCCAAGACTCACGGTCCCCTCTGGTCCCCAGGACTCTCTCTTACAATTGTCTCAGCTATGGTCTCCCCAACTCTCTCAGCTGGCCCAACTCTCTCAGTCCATTGACCTGGAACCTCTCCCACATGGAATGCCATCTCAAGGCTATTGCCTGGGTTCTTAAATGGTAGCACACCTCCCTCTTGGTTGCAGCAACTGCTCCAACACCTACTCTCCTGAGCTATGCTCAGATCTGCCTTATAACGAGTGTGTGCACCTGGACACACACACAACCTGCAGAACTTCTGGAAAGCCTGGAAACAAGACTGAAGACTCCATCCCTCCCAATGCTCTTTGAAGTCTTCAGGTTTCCAGCACCAATCCAGATTTACAAAATCCAGAGACGACTTAAAGCATAGTTTTCTCTGCTCACCAAACTTCTCAAACTGCCTCTTTGAGAGTCAGGGGCTCTCGCTCTTACTATATATATATATATATATATATATATATATATATATATATATTGTGAGGGGTTAGCTCGGCAGCGGGTGTGTGTGACCCCCTGGATGGGTTCACAACACAAAATCAGGCACAGCAGACAGCGTTGTAGGTGCAAAAAAACAAAAGATGCAGTTTATTTATGCTACATGCAGTGATACATATAACAGCCAAACAAAAAAATAAAACATGAAAATAAATCCTGGTCAGCTTGACCTCTAACTACACACTTAGATTCCCTGTCTAACAACTGAGAGCAGCCTTGTGCTGCCCCAGTCCCTGTCCCTGTTGTAGAGGTTTGCCACACAGGCATTAACTCACCGCACAGAACAGATCTCACACTCCCCAGTCTATACAACACAAAACTGGTTCCAGGATGGAGCATCTCCCTAAGCATGCTGGGGTTTTTTGTAGAGGTCTTAATGAGCCCACTTACTTCAGCTGGGCTCATTAACTCTTCCCCTCTAATTGTAAAGGTCTGCATAAAGCCTGAATCTAGGGCACACATATTTCCCATCCTGGATACAACCAGGTGACTTTACCTGCGTGCTGCCACAATATATATATATACACACACACACACACACAGTATCTCACAAACGTGAGTACACCCGTCACATTTTTGTAAATATTTCATTATATTTCTTATTTTTCTTATTTTTCTTAATTTTTTTATATTTATTTCATGTGACAACACTGAAGAAATGACACTTTGCTACAATGTAAATTAGTGAGAGTACAGCTTGTATAACAGTGTAAATTTGCTTTCCCCATCATAATAACTCAACACACAGCCGTTAATGTCTAAACTACTGGCAACAAAAGTGAGTACACACCTAAGTGAAAATGTACAAATTGGGCTCAAAGTGTCAATATTTTGTGTGACCACCATTATTTTCCAGCACTGCCTTAACCCTCTTGGGCATGGAGATCACCAGAGCTTCACAGGTTGCCACCGGAGTCCTCTTCCACTCCTCCATGACGACATCACAGAGCCGGTGGATGTAAACTTTGCACTCCTCCACCTTTCCTTTGAGGATGCCCCACAGATGCTCAATAGGGTTTAGGTCTGGAGACATGCTTGGCCAATCCATCACCTTTACCCTCAGCTTCTTTAGCAAAGCAGTGGTTGTCTTGGGGTGTGTTTGGGGTTGTTATCATGTTGAAATACAGCCCTGCAGCCCAGTCTCTGAAGGGAGAGATCATGCTCTGCTTCAGTATGTCACAGTACATGTTGATATTCATGGTTCCCGCAATGATCTGTAGCTCCTGGTTGCCGCCACACCCACTTGACACCATCTGAACCAAATAAGTTTATCTTGGTCTCATCAGACCACAGGACACGGTTCCAGTAATCCATGTCCTTAGTATGCTTGTCTTCAGCAAACTGTTTGCAGGCTTTCTTGTGCATCATCTTTAGAAGAGGCTTCCTTCTGGGATGACAGCCATGCAGATCAATTTTATGCAGTGTACGACTTATGGTCTGAACACTGACATGCTGACCCCCCCTCAACCCTTTCAACCTCTGCAGCAATGCTGGCAGCACTCATACGTCTATTTGCCAAAGACAACCTCTGGATATGATGCTGAGCACGTGCACTCAACTTCTTTGGTTGACCATGGCGAGGCCTGTTCTGAGTGTGACCGTTAAACCGCTGTATGGTCCTGGCCACCATGCTGCAGCTCAGTTTTCATCTTTATGTAGAGCAATAAGGATTTTTTTCAGATCCTCAGAGAGTTGTTTGCCATGAGGTGCCGTGTTCAACTTCCAGTGTCGGGTATGACAGAGTGAGAGTGATAACACCAAATTTAACACACCTGCTTCCCATTCACACCTGAGACCTTGTAACGCTAACGAGTCAGATGACACTGGGGAGGGAAAATAGCTAATTGGGGCCAATTTGGTAATTTTCACTTCACTTTCACACTCACTACTTTACATTGTAGCAAAGTGTAATTTTTTCAGTGTCGTCACATGAAAAGATATAATAAAATATTTACAAATATGTGAGGGGTGTACTCACTTTTGTGAGATACTGTATATATATATATATATATATATATATATATATATATATATATATATATATATATATATATTTGACTTTTTTCTGCGGGAACACAGTTCCGGCACCAACAGCACTGACTATATGTAATGGCAAGGGGTGCTAGGGTATGCTGCAGGGTCTATTGAGCTATGCAATAATGCACATTTTTGTATGAAGATGCACATTTAAAGTAAAAAAGGCTTTATTGCAAGACTTTGAGACCCTGTTCTCATTTATATACAGCGGGTAAAATAAGTATTGAGCACATCATCATTTTTCTAGGTAAAGATGTTTTTAAAGGTGCTATTGACATGATATGTTCACCACATGTCGGTAACAATCCACGCAATCTATACATACAAAGACACCAAAACAAATACGTTCAGAAATGAAGCTATGTGTAATAAAATGAAATGACACAGGGAAAAAGTATTGAACACGGTAACTGAAATGTAGTTAACACTTTGTACAGAATCCTTTGTTGGTAATGACAGCTTCAAGATGCCTCCTGTATGTAGACACTAGTCACATGCATCACTCGGGTGTGATTTCGGCCCATTCATCCACACAGTCTTCAAATCTTGAAATTGATGTGGGCCTCTTCTATGAACTCTGAGCTTTAGTCCTTTCCATTGCTTTTCTATTGGATTCAAGTCAGGTGATTGGCTGGGCCATTCTAGCAGCTTTAGTTTCTTTCTTTGAAACCAATTGAGAGTTTCCTTGGCTTTGTGTTTGGAATCATTGTCTTGCTGAAATGTCCACCCTCATTTCATCTTCATCATCCTGGTGGCAGCAGATTTTTATCAAGAACATCTTGGTACATTTTTCCATTCATCCTTTCTTCAATGATATGAAGTTTGCCAGTTCACTGAAAAGCAGCCCCACACCATAATGTTCCCACCTCCAAACTTCATTGTTGGTATGGGTTTTTTTGGGGGATCATGTGCAGTGCCATTTGACCGCCAAACATGGTGTGTATTATGGCATCCAAACAGTTCAATTTTGGTCTCATCTGACCAGACAATATTCTCCCAGTATTTCACAGACTTGTTTAAATATTGTGCAGCAAACTTTAAACAAGCTTTAACATGCTTTTTCTTCAGCAATGGAGTCTTGCGTGGTGAGTGTGCAGGCCATGGTGGTTGAGTGCATTACTTATTGTTTTCTGTGAAAAAATTGTACCTGCTAATTCCAGGTGTTTCTGAAGCTCTCCACAAGTGGTCCTTGGCTCTTGGACAACTCTTCTGATAATTATTTTCACTCCTCTGTCAGAAATATTGCAAAGAGCACCTGGCTGGTTTATGGTGAAATTATGTTCTTTCCACTTACAGATTATGGCCCCAACAGTGTTCACTGAAACATTCAGACGTTTAGAAATCCTTCCATAACCAATGCCATTAGTATGTTTTGCAACAATAAGGTTGCAAATGTCTTAAGAGAGCTCTTTGCTTTTACCCATCATGAGATGTTTCTTGTGTGACACCTTGGTAATGAAACACCTTTTTTAGTATATTTGCAGATATCAGTATAGTGTGATATTAGTCAGTGCAAATTAGATATTAATTTGCATTGACAAAAGGCAGGATTTCTTTCTAATTATTGATTTTAGCTGGTGTCTTGGCTTTGCACGTCTCTTTTCACCTTCCTTTCTTCATGTGTTCAGCACTTTTTTAATGCATGATTTTATTACACATAACTTAGTTTCTGAACTTATTTGTTTTGGTTTCTTTGTATGTGTGGATGGAATGGGTTGACATGTGGTGAACAGTTCATGTCAATAGCACCTTTAGAAATATATTTACCTAGAAAAATGGTGACGTGTTCAATACTTATTTACTTAATCCGACATATTGTATGTATGTATATGTATGTATATATATATATATATATATATATATATACATATATATATATATATATATATATATATATATATATATATATATATATATATATATATATATATATATATATATATATATATATATATACACACACACACATATATATATATATATACATATATATATATATATATATATATACATATATATATATACATATATATATATACATATATATATATATATATATATATATATATATATATATATATATATATACATTTAACACACATAAGAAAAAGAAAAAGAAGAAAAGAAGAGAAGAAAAAAAAACAAAAACAAAAAAAAAACAGGGAGATGGGCCCCCCCCCTTTCCCCTCCCTCCTCCCCTCTATCCCTTCCCCTTTTCTCTCCTCCAGCATAGTCTTTCCTACCATTACTTTCCTCCTTCTACCTTCAGCTTTTAACCAATTTCCTATACTGTCTCCATGGGTTCCAAACCAGGAGGCACCTTTCGTACGAATCTAATTCTTGTGCTATAAATATCTCAATCCTCTCTATATTATCCATTTCTAAGGCCCATTCGTTTATCGGAGGAGACTGAGTTGATTGCCAGTGACGCGGTATCACCGTTCTTGCTGCAGTCAACCAGTGCCCAAGAAGCTTCTTTTTGATATTTTTATATGTTCCTGGTAACATAGAGAGAAGGGTAATTTGCGGCGTATTTGGGATTATCTCCCCAGTAACTAATGTGTATAGTTGCATAACCTTTTCACAGAAACAAAAAATTAGGGGGCATTTCCACCAAATATGGAGCAGTGAGCCCCTCTCATATTATAAAACATATCCAATACATTTAAAAAAAATAAAATAATTCTTCATAAATTTAGGCCTATATGTATTCTGCTACATGTTTTTGGTTAAAAAAAAAAAATTACAATAAGCGTATATTGATTGGTTTGCGCAAATGTTATACCTTCTACAAACCATGGGATATTTTTTCTTTTTTTACTAGTAATGGCAGCGATCAGTCTATACTGACAGAACAGCAATCTGCCTTGTTTCCAAAGACCACCGCTATGCCTGTGTTCTGACTGATCAGCGGTGCCGGTGGACATCGGGTCCACAGAACCCGCTGATCAGTTCCTGCTGTGTTAAATCAGAATGGGAGCATGCCACTGGCGGCGCGCACTCGTGCCCAAAATCTCAGAAGTGCAGGATCACGTATACATGTGATTCTGTGCAGAGAAGATCCCCTGTACCAGTAAATGTGCTATGGCGTGGTCGGCAAGTGGCTAATGAATCTCTTTGGTGTGTGGTTCCTGCCATATCTAACCTCTCCTGGAAAAGAGGGAGCAAAGGAGGTATAATGTCTCACAGGGAGAAAGAACTCAGGGATAAGGAAAGAGGTCATGGAGGTATGTATGTTCAAGGAGCAGGTTCCATCAGATGGTAGTAATGGTCAATTGTTTTAGAAATGAAGCCAACAGCCCCATGTAGTCAAGAATTTAGAAGGGATATCACGTGCAATATGAATTAACTCTTCCATTTCCTCAATTTTATGCAGGGTGAGGGGTGAGCCAGTCAGACAAAGATGGAGTGTGAGGCATGCCCCAGTGCACAGGTATGCAAAGCTTAGCAGCTTTAACCATATGCAATGCTAGTGAAGTACGATAAAGCTTAGTGGGTAGAGTGGAATGGTCTAAGTGGAATTGCATTGGGGTGTAATCTAGTGTGTAGGTGGTCACCTGGGAGATAATACAGTGGACTTCTGACCAATAAGATTGGGTCAGTGGGCATGACCACCAGATGCAGAGAAGTGTGCCAGGCTCTCTAGATTATCTCCAGGAACGGTTGGCTGTTTCTGGATTGAATATGGGAATCTGGGTACCATTGAGTTCTTTTTTTATTTTATTGCTTTTAATGATGTATAATATTATTTTGCAAAATTATTTCTATGAAATTTTCGAACAAAACCTTTAAAAAAAATACCTCTGAAAAACATTTACGTTGGATAAATGGATCAGTATGCAAGATACTTTGCAAAGAGTTCTTTAAAAGGAAAGCCCAGCACTGGCTGTGTGCGTAGAAGGAGATTGTGTACAGCCGAAAAATCCAGATGGTTTGTTTTAAAAAGAAACTGTAAAGCCAGGAGAAGTAAGTAAATTGGGAGGTGGGGGGGATCCCTCTGCATGACTCAATTTGTAATCTGTATAATCTGATCTCCCCAACTGTGAATGGACGTTCCTACCGCTAAAGAAGAAATCCCTTCAACTTTTGGTCACTGACATTAGATTGCCCGGCCATAAGCAAAAGTTCTATTCCTGGCACTGTCCTCAAGCATGCTAGATGCAAAGAGTAAGACTTATATTGAAGGAATTAAAAAAGAGCCATAAATCTGATCTCTGCTCACATCAAGACTGAGAGCTCTTCTGAGGATTACTGAGGCTGGGATGTTCTCAGGAAGCTATGTATATCACCCTGCTAGCCCCTTACAGCAGCCGTAAATGAGGGAACACCTCACTAACGGAGCTATGGATTCCATAAAACCATACTTGGATGTACGGGTTATTTCACTTGGCCTTGTCAGGGAACTGGAGCAGATTTAAAGGGAATATAGGCAAGGGGGAAACAAGTGAACTTGCTAATTTGCCTGTATGGATATAGAATAGGCTTACTTCAGGCTAATATAAAATAGTAATTTTTACAGCCCTCATTGAAAATAGCTAGCAGTCTTCTGTAGGTATACCGTGACATAGAACAGAGTAAAAATCCAAGACCAGGACATCTTGTAATTAAATTATGATATCTTTATTAAATCCATCAAACCATAAAAAGGAATCAATTCCTAAAAAATAACGCGTTTCAGCCTCCTGCATAGAATCTTAGTCGTAATGACTAAGGCCTGTGTAGGAGGCTGAAACACGTACATTTTTAGGAATTAATTCCTTTTTTATGGATTGATGGATTAAATAAAAATATCAATTTTTAATGCCAAGACATCCTGGTGCTGAATTTTTACTCTCTTCATTGGATTTTAGACGTTCAGTACTGCGTGAGTCCAGAGTACACATGTCCTGGTCTTATCCTGTCTATCCTTATGAGATTTTGAAATTGTACAATTTGTTGCTCTATACCAGGGGTCTTCAAACTTTCTAAACAAAGGGCCAGTTTACTGTCCTTCAGACTTAAGAGGGGTCAGATTGTGGCCATCAGGAGTAGAAAATGTCCCAGCATCAGTTGAAATAAACAATGGCTCCATCTTTGGTGTCATTGGTAGGAATTGTGCCCCATCATTGGTGTCATTGGGCCCCATTGTGATAATATGGGTAGGAATTGCTCTCCATCGTTTGTGTCATCGTAAAGAGTTGTGCCTCTTAGCCCTTGTACACACGGTCAGAGATTCCGTCGGAATGTTTCCTATCGGACCGTTTTGTCGGATATTCCGACTGTGTGTGGTCTGCATCAGACTGTTTCCGTCGGAATATACGACGGACCAACTTTTCCAACTTGCCGGTAAAATTTTCCGACAAAAAAACATACTCCGATCATGTGTAGCCTACTTCGACGGACAAAGTGCCACGCATGCTCAGATCAAATTCCTAGACCAAAGCTATTGGCTACTAGCCTGTACGTAGTCCCGTCGTAACGAAATAACATCATCACGTTATGTACAATCGGATTTTCCGACAATTTAGTCCGACCGTGTGTATGCAACATCACTTCCGGACCTCTTCCGGATTTGGTTGTCGGAATCTCCGACCGTGTGTACAAGGGCTAAGTTGTGTGATTGGTAGGAATTGTGCCCCATCATTGGCGTCATTTGGAGGAATTGTGCCCCATCATTGGTGTCACCGGGAGGAATTGTGCCCCATCGTGTTTGTGTCACTGGGAGGAATTGTGCCCCATTGTTGGAGTCACTGGGAGGAATTGTGCTCCATTGTTGGTGTCACTGGGAGGAATTTTGCCCCATCATTGGCGTCCCCGGGAGGAATTGTGCCCCATCGTTGGCGTCACTGGGAGGAATTGTGCCCCATCGTTGGAGTCACTGGGAGGAATTCTGCCCATCGTTGGTGTCAATGGGAGGAATTGCACTCCATCATTGGTGTCAGTGAATGAAAAGGTGCCCCAAGGGCCAGATAAAAGCAAGCAAAAGCACGCATCTGGCTCCCGGGTCGAAGTTTGGAGACCACTGCTCTATACTGTGACATAGAGCAACAATGCTGTGTCATAGTGCATGGGAGCTCCAGTGAATGAGGTAATTGGAGGAACATTCAAAGTGGGTAACCAGAATTGTGTGAAAGAAAGACCATTTCTGATTTCATTATACTCAATTTTGAGGTGAGAAGGCATTGCATCTGGTGACAGGGTGCACAATTAAGGGTCATTTGGAGAGCGGAGAAGCACAACAGGGTTGTTATATAAGGAGGACTATATTTATTAGAAGATTGTTTGAGCACATATTTATAATTTACATTCGACTGGTTACAAGAATTTAGGAAATTGCACATATGATAATTTGAGTAGATTCACTATTGTGGAGCAGCGCTGCACTATAACAACATTGTACAGAATAGACTTCATTGACCTTATCAATCCTTCTTTACAGTATCAAGTTCTCCTTGCGCAGTGTGTGAAGATCTCCGAGAGAAAGTCAAAGCCTTGGATGAAAACCAAAATGAACTGCAAACAGGTAAGAAGAAACAAAGATTTGTTGGAAAAAATTTAGATGGGCACTTTAATGCCTTATGTACCAAAGTGTTCTACTAAGAATCTAAGCCGAGAGACTGAATCTGAGTTGGACTATGGAGACATAGCTCGTTCTTAGTAAGAATATGTTGATATGTTGGGTTCTTTATGTTCCGATTACTTTAACCACTTACAGACCGGAAGATTTGCCAGCTTAATGGACAGGCCATTTTTGTGGTATGGCACTGCGTCACATTAACTGTCAATTGCCTTATCGTGCCAAGCTGTACCCAAACGTCCTTTCTTCCCACAAATAGAGCTTTCTTTTGGTGGTATTTGATCACCGCTGCGGTTTTTATTTTTTGCTCTATAAACAAAAAAAGAGCGACAATTAAAAAAAAAAAACAGTATCTTTTACTTTTTGCTATAATAAATACCCCCAAAATGTTTTTCAAAAATACATTTCTTCATCAGTTTAGGCCAATATATGCTCTTCTACATATTTTTGGTAACAAAAGTGTATATTGATTGATGTGGGCAAAAGTTATAGCATCTACAAACTATGGGATCGGTGATCGGTTTATGGCATTTTTATGGCATTTTTATAATTTTTTTGTTTTACCAGTAATGGCGGGGATCTGCGATTTTTAGCTGTACTGCGACATTGCGGCGGACAGATCGGACACTTTTGACACATTTTTGGGACCATTGACATTTATACAGCAATCAGTGCCATAACAATGCACTGATTACTGTGTAAATGTTACTGGCAGGGAAGGAGTTAACACTAAGGGGCGATCAAGGGGTTAACTGTGTTCCCTAGTGAGTGTTTCTTACTGTATGGGGATAGGATTGACTGGGGGAAGAGACATATCGCTGTTCCTACTTCGTAGGAACAAACGCTATGTCTTCTCTCCCCATTCTAGCTCTTGTTCCCGCAATCGCCGGGGGCCTGGTGATGATCGGGCCCGCCAGCCACACGCATTGGGTCGCTCGCCATGCTGCGCGCCTCCGATGGCTCTTAAAGGGGACAACGTTCCCATACGGCGATTCGTGGGCATGTGCCACTTTGCCTATGTACATCGATGTGAGCCAGTCGGCGAGTGGTTAAGGTGATATTAAAGTCTTGTTTTTTTTGTTTAAAAATAATAAACATGTTATACTTACCTGCTCTGTGTAGTGGTTTTGCACAGAGCAGCCCAGATGCTCCTCTTCTCTGGTCCCCCTGTCAGCCCTCCTGGCTCCTCCCCCCTGCCGTGTGCTCCCACTGCAAAAAGTTTGCTATGGGAACACCTGAGCCCAGCCGCTGCTCTATTCAGACATGGAGCTGTGGCTCGGCCCTGCCCCTTTCTCTCTTCATTGGCTCACTGAGTTTGACAGCAGCCTGAGCCAATAGGACCCGCTGCTGTCTCAGCCAATGAGGTAGAGTCCCCAGACAGCTGAGGCTCTTGTGCAACATCGCTGGATCAAGATAGGGCTCAGGTAAGTATCAAGGGGCTGCTGCACACAAAAGGCTTTTAATAGATAAAACACCTTCTGCCTTTAGAACCACTTTAATTTTGCTGTATTATACCTTTAATGGGAATTTCAGGGGAATCCATAAGCTTATATTTGGATAGGTATAGGCAACACTGGATACATCAGATTATAGAATTTATTAGTAATGTGTTTGTGCCATGGTTTGGCTACAAGCAAGGTATAGCAACAGGTTGACCTAAAGTGGAACTTTAGTCTGAAAATTAAGTCCAACTAGATGACTTCAAGCTGGCAGGTATAGCTATGTAAAACATTAAAAATAAGTGCCTATACTGTTTAAAATCCAATAATGCACTGTTTCACCCTGCTTTGCACATGCTCAGTTGCTCTCTATTTTTAGGCACTATGCTGAATGTGTAGAAGCTGATCTGCTGACACCTTAAAGATTTACTGCTATTCAGGGGCTCTGGGATTCAGCAAAAGAGAAGACTCTAGCAAGAAGAAACAGGAACAATACTGTAGGCATTTTATCAAGTTGTTATGGGTAAAGTTCCACTTTAAATTCTAGCTCACCATCATCACCATATTATATTTAGCTTGCGGTGAAGATACTTGTACATCATAGTTATCACGTACCTTCTAGTAGCGAGCCCGGATTGCGGAGAGAGGCCTCCTTTACGACTCCCACTACCGGTTTCCTGGCAATGTAACAGGGAACACAGGAGTAAGGAGGGGTACAGGTGCCTGGCAGGATCAACAGATGGGTAGGATGGGTAGGCGAGGTTCAGTGGAGCAGGTAATCACAGTGAAGGGATCAGCAGGTAGTTTGTAGCAGATACACAGTTCAAAGGAGCAGGTAACTTGGCAATAAGCAGTGCAGGAAAGCAGGCCACTTGTAGCAGGTGAATAGTGTAATATACACAAGTGCTTGCAGCAGATAAACAGTCAATATAAGCAGGCACTAGGAGCAGATGGACAGTGCAATACTAGCAGGTTACTTGTAGCAGTTGACACAGTTCAGTATAAGCAGGTGACTTGCAGCAGATAGGTAGTTCAATATGAGCAGGCACTTATAGCAGATGAACAGTTCAATACTAACAGATCACTTGTAGCAGATGACACAGTTCAGTATAAGCAGGTGACTTGCAGCAGATAGGTAGTTCAATATGAGCAGGCACTTATAGCAGATGAACAGTTCAGTATAAGCAGGTTACCCTTTTAGCAGACGGATGGTCAGAGCAAGCCGGATCGGATACCAGACAGGAACGAAGTACAAGGGAACAGGCAGGAGAATAGTCACAACAAGCCGAGGTCGGGTGCAGGCGGACAGGCAGGCCGGGTCAAACAGGAACAAACAATACGGATCAGGTCTCACAGATATAACGCTGTAGAGCAGACAGCAAAGACTGTTGGCAAGAAGCTGGTTTAAATAGGCCGTTTGGCGCCAATACGGACGCACGCACGCGACCGTGCGCGTGCCCGCGCACGCGCACCTGTGTACGAACGTAAGGGCGTTCGTACGATCGTGCGTACCCGCGATGATCGTACATCAGAGGACCTGGAGGACAATCTCTTCGTGAGATTTTCATGACAATAGTAAAGTATATTATCTTGTAATGAAATATATTTTTTTATCTTCTCTTTCTATTTCAGCATTTTTATTTTTCAAAGGAAGAGCTACAAGTGGTGACAAAATCTACCTCTCTGATGGTGACCAAGGCAATTTCAACAATGCTAGAGAAAGGTGCACAAAGGCGGGAGGTCAAATGGCCTCTCCAAGGAATGCTGAAGAGAACGAAGCCATACTGTTCATCACCAATCAGTATGGTGTCGTTTCTTATCTGGGAATAAATGAACTTGAGACACTTGGAACTTACAGATATCCAACCGGTGAGGTGATCTCCTACACCAACTGGAAACAAAATGAACCCAATAATTTTGAAGGCAGACCGGAGAATTGTGTATCAATGCAAGATACAGGAAAATGGAATGACGTTGTTTGTGCATCTACGCGTCTTATCATCTGCGAGTTTTCTATCACTAGATATTAGAAATAATTACTTCCTTTGCCACTTTCATTTGTAAGGGAGTTTTGACTTTTGAGGTCCTAAAGAAGAAAACAAGAAAACTAATGCAACCATCACATTTCTGCAGTTTATCAATCATCAATAAAACCTGCCTTCTGATTTTGTAGTATAAAAAAGTATAAAACTGTCACATTAAACAAAAAAAATAAATGTGCATACTGTGTTTATATCATTATGTATTTCCATATTATAAGAAAGCACAAGGGAAACATTGACAAGCCAGAAGTGGTAGTATAGTTCACTATTCTAAGGGGAGTTCAGATTAACAAAACATGAATTCTTTATTGTGCTTTATTGCATTAAAATGTAACTTCAGCAACATTTTTATTTTTATTTTAAGAGGAACAAAAAAGTGGTACAATAATATATGTCACAGTTGTTATGTAGATATAAAATAGTTTCCACACAGGCACACATAGTTAGATAGTATACATCATGCACATTTTCATCAGTAACAATTTTATTCAAAGCTTTGGGTAGAGTAGGGAAATGTTGGAAATTTACATTCTTAAGCCATGTCCACATTGGAGTTTTCCCTCACTTCTTTTTATGGTGGTCACATGCCAAGGGAGACAATCTCCCCATACCCTTCCCAAAATGGCCATAATATTTTGGCCAGAGTGGGACTTCACACCCTCCAGTGGTGTACTGCAAGACACCCACAGATTTAAAAAAAAAAGTGCTTTGCAAAAAATGTATATTCGATTCTATTGATAACAAAAGTATTCATTTTATCAACACACAAACCTAGTCAACACATCTTTTCCAGATCAAAGGGCCATGTTTTCATCAACTGTTCTGTCCCCCCCTGTTCCTATAACAGGCACACTATAGCTGGTATAACTAGATTCTCAGGGTGGTACACTATATAGTTTCATAGTTAGGTTGAATAAAGGCACCAGTTCATCCAGTTCAACCTAAGTGAGTGTCTACAATTGTCCCTATCCCTTTACATTGCACACTCATGTCTGTCCCTACCCTCAAGGAGCCCACAATCCAAGGTCCCCATTCATATACTAGGGCCAATTTTGGACAGAAGCCAATTAACCTACCTGCATGTCTTTAGATTGTGGGAAGAAACCGGAGTAGCCAGAGGAAACCCACACAGGCACAGAGAGAACATGCAAACTCCAGGCAGGTAGTGTCGTGGTTGGGATACTAACCAGCGACCCTTCTTACTGCTAGGTGAGAGTGCTAACCACTACACCACTGTGCTGCCCAAAGATTAGTGTACATCTGACCATCACCCCCTAAATCAGCTTGTTGGAAATCCCACTAATATGGTGTTGCCCCCCCTCCTTTGTGAAAAGACCCCTCTCTTCTGGAAAGGCTTTGTGCAAGATTTTGGAGGGTGTCTGTGGGAATTTGCGGCCATTTAGCACGAGTGTTGTATTTTGCTGTGATGCATTGCACTAAAGTAGAACTATTATCATTCACTGGTTTTCTGGCATAATTTGCCAATCCTTTATAAAGATCCAAAAAGTTTATTTCTTCATAACTCTATGTAGGAGTAAAAACCAAAAAACATGATTAAAACGATGAAGTTAATCCTACGTAAAAATGCATCTCAATCAATGTTTGAGAATCCTTCCAAAGGAATAAAATATCATCTATATACCTTCACCATAGAATGAGAACTGCAACCAAGCTTATCATCCTTGTGAAGGACTGCCTGGCACCCCACATGCTAAACTCTGCCCCTTGCCCTCCAGACCCTTCCAGCAGATTGATAGCTAATATCAGCCCTTTACCCCCAAGCATCCTACACAGACAAGATGTTGAGATAAAAAGCAAAGGACACACTGTTTACTGAACAGAAATCCACTTTTTTATACACTTCAAAAATAGGGGGCAGTCACCACATGAACAATACCAACTTCAAACAGCAATCCAATTACGAGCTAATAGTGATTTAATTAAACAGTAATCTAATTAACAGCTAACTAATTAACCAGTAGACTAATTAACAGCTTGTTACCTAGAAAAGCCTTGGTTAGTCAGGGTGTGCCCACCCCAGACAGTCTGGCAACAGTCCCTAGCATTCTAGAAAACCCAGGGCTATTCAAATCTCATTAACCAGCTTTCTTTTCACATCCATCTTCTCACTGAGTTTCAAGTTAACAGAGACCATCAGGGCTTCCTTGATTGTAAAAATGTGGTAATAACATGTCTTCTTGTCCCTCAAATGACAGGCCCCATAATCAGTATTCAAGAGGCTAATCTTCAATCCCCTCCAAAAGGCCCTGTCCATGTTGGATCTGTAGCAGTCCTCTCAAATGGAAATGGATTCCCAAAATGCCATAAAACACTTGACAAATCTGCGACCGGACTCACGGGGGTCCGACAAACATTGTTTTGTGCCGGTCGGGAAGTGGTTAAAAATGCCTTTCTCCACCAGTGTATGTTGCACTGCCATACAACCTTTCTCACAATCATTATTGTATACAATTATTACAAATATATAATGTTATCTATATGCCTTCTTCATAGAATAAGATACGTGCCCTTCTTATCCTTCTAAATGGTAATAGAACCAATTGGCAAAGCTGTGTGTGAACATTGTTCCATTCCAAATGTTCCCATGATTAATAATTGTATTTAAAGAAGTCACATTGAAAATTACAATGCTCTTAGGCAAAATATATATTTAGGGAATATACTGTATTTGATTAATAGATTTATCTGTGATTACAAAGAGATATTTGCTAAAGTATGTATCAATGCCACCAAAGGTGTGAACAGGTCGATCTTTTGTCTCCCAAGAAATCAAAGGTTTTGCTGTTGCCCACTTTTTTAGTATGATAAAGCCAAATGGTACACATTATAGTTGTCATCTCTTCTTTGTCTCCAAGGGTAGGTGATATGGTATGGTCAGTTAATAGACCTGTGTTGTCTCCACAAGGTCATAGAGCTTTGGTATGCTAAGCTGGCCAATTGATTTTACAAATGTCTATGTGTGATGTCAGAAGATAACCCTTAATCATTGTAGTCTCTACAGAGGCTTCAAAGAAAGGAAGGAAATGAATCACTTGTCATATTAAAAGCCTCAGTACAGTTTATTGAATCATTCAACAAACAGACTAATCCATCTTATGTACAGACCCTCTAATGCATTTTACTTCATCAGGGCTCACTCATAGGGTAATCAGACAAGCATACAGGGGTAGACACCTGGGGGACACTTAGGGGTAGGCACATGGGATAACCCAACGGAGAGACCAGCCATTATTCAGTCCCCTGGAATTGATAAAATATTATATATTTGTTAGCTAGTTATCACCTATCCAATATATAATTGCTAGAATATATTGGTTTGTCCTTTAGATATGTCTTCAGTGAAGTGTTTTTTTTTCTGATTGATAGTATTGGGTTCAGGATTATTGTTGTTATTTTTATGTAAGTTTTTATGAAATAGAGGGTGCAGGTGTGCTTAAAACTTTGCAATCCTCAGGTATTCAGTGTATATGAGATCAAATTCTTGTTTGGTAAAAAATTGGCTATTTGGATGTCCTAGAGCAGTGGTTCCCAACCTCAGTCCTCAAGTACCCCCAACAGCTCATGTTTTCATGATATCCTTCACCTTGTACAGGTGCTTTCAGCCAATGACAATGGCTTGGCATTTATTTTATCTAGCTGTCATAAAGGGAAATTCCCAAAATATGACAACATACCTACAAGTTGTAATGTATTTAAAGATGGAGATTGGGAAGAGGTGTCCTAGAGGCTTCATTTGAATTTTATGTACCGTATATACTCGAGTATAGGCCGACCCGAATATAAGCCGAGGCCCCCAATTTACCCCCAAAAAAACTGGCAAACTTATTGACTCGTGTATAAGCCGAGGGTGAGACATGCCTGTCCATCCCTGTGTGTGTGTCCGTCCATCCCTGTGTGTCCGTCCATCCCTGTGTGTCCGTCCATCCCTGTGTGTCCGTCCATCCCTGTGTGTCCGTCCATCCATCCCTGTGTGTGTGTGTGTCCATCCATCCATCCATCCCTGTGTGTGTGTCTCCATCCATCCATCCATCCATCCCTGTGTGTGTGTGTCTCCATCCATCCATCCATCCATCCCTGTGTGTGTGTGTCTCCATCCATCCATCCATCCATCCCTGTGTGTGTCTCCATCCATGTGTGTGTGTGTGTGTGTGTGTGTGTGTGTGTGTGTGTGTGTGTGTGTGTGTGTGTCCAGCCTACCTTTGTCCCGAGCCTCCGTCCCGTGCCTTGCCTCCTTGCCTCCGTCCCGTGCCTTGCCTCCTTGCATCCGTCCCGTGTCGTGCCTTGCCTTGCCTTGCCCCCGTCCCGTCCCGTCCCGTGCCGTGCCGTCCCGTGCCCTCTTCGTCGGCGGCCATTGTAAAGTTCAAAAGCTGCGCCGCCGCCTTCGCCTGTGATAGGCGGAACACTGAATTTCCCAGCAGCCTGTGTTCCGCCTATCACAGACGTCGTATCATCCTCGTCCGTAGTACGAGGATGATACGATGTCCGTGATAGGCGGAACACAGGCTGCTGGGAAATTCAGTGTTCCGCCTATCACAGGCGAAGGCGGAGCCGGAGGCGCGGCTTTTGAATAGAATGGCCGCTGTCTGTCTGCTCGACACGCTGATCGAGCGGGCAGACAGCGATGACTCGAGTATAAGCCGAGGGGGGCACTTTCAGCCTCAAAAAAGAGGCTGAAAATCTCGGCTTATACTCGAGTATATACGGTACCTTAGGTGAGTAATAAAACAATAGTGTCCTTGGATATTCAGTGTAATAAAGTTGAATTATTGTTTGGTCAAAAGACTGTTATCTTTATTACTTATTTACACAATTTTTTATTGCTAACTATGGGTCCGATCTGAATTCAGTCCTTGGTAAGACTGGATGTAGCATCCAGTAATACAATTCAGCTCCTGCTATCACAGGCATGTTATCAATTGTTGATCCTTGCATAAAGAATTGATGGCTCATTTCTCGTATTTATTGACATTTTCAAAATGATTTAGATTATTCACATTTATGTACTGTCCTGTATAACAGGCTCCCAAAATTACATCATACAATGTACTCTCACTGCTTTTATTACTTAGATTGAACTTAGATTTGGGTCTCAGGGACGTTTGATGACATTGTTGCCTCATTTGAGGACATTCTCTGTTGCCTTGTTTATATTTATCTTGATTCTGTAGTGCTTCTAGATACAACGCTTAAAAGAGAACTCCAGGAATTATTTTACTTTAATACCTTTTTGTGGGTCAGCTTGGATAAAGTGATTTCTCCATAAGCCCTGAGTATATGGCCACTAAGGATGCTACATCCCACTGAAGTAGTATTCACTACATATATTTAAAGGGATCCGCTTCCACACGGGTAGGATCATCTTCCTGAAATAAAGAGTGTCACTCTCTCCTAACCCTCCACCACTCAGGAACTGCCTTTTATTTTTGTCAATGATTTACTAGCAGGATCTAAATGAATTTGACATCCTCCACCCAGTCTCTCCTCATTTGACAATAAGAACCTGCTTAGTATTCATTAACAAAAATAGAAGGTGGTTCCTGATTGATGGCGGTATGGAGGAAAGCAACCCATTGGAACCCACTGGAACCCTTTGGAACAGTTTATGTTAAATGTTAGCCTACCAATGTCGATGGTTGTTAAACATGATGCTTAACAATATCCGTATTTTTTAAAAATAACCCATAATCATCCACTGCTTAATGGCTCTGTAGCTTATTTTCATGAAATTGTATCTTACTGTGCTTTTCTGCTTCCATGTAACATCTTCCATGAGCTCCAGAACCTCTCCTCTTTCCTCCTCACTACTGTTTCTGCACTGCTCTTTGCACTCTACAAATCCCATAGTCTATGGCCCATAGCTCATTGTCCATAGCCCATAGTCCATAGCTCATAACCCAGAGCCAATAGCTCACAACCCAAAGCTCATAGTTCATAATCCATATTCCATAGCTCATAGTCCATAGCCCATAGCCCATAGCTCATAGATCATAGTCCATAGCACATAGTCCATAGCCCATAATTCATAGCTCATAGTCCAAAGTTCATAGCTCATAGCTCAAAGCTTATATAGTCCATAGCTCATAGTCCATCTCAGGAGTGAGCAAGAGAAGGTGGCTATGTTCCAACATACAGTGGGAGCTAACATAGGCGACCTCTAACAGAAAGTTGCATCAGCTGAGCAGCAAAATCAGCATCGCAGAAGCAAAATTAAAAAAAAAGAATAAGGAGATTTGGTAAAAGCTGGGAGCAATAGAAGGGGCTTTTCTGAGTTTATAAAACATACTTGTATTTAATTTTTTAACCAGAATCTAGTGTCATTTTGAGGATGCATTGTCTGGCCCCATTCACTTACATAGCCAGGAATAGGTGTGAGGTGGTAGTGACATCACTGATCAGTTATAGTCATGGCCATGTCTATATTTGCTCAGTGATGTCAACATCCCTGTCCACTTGTAAACATAATGACAATTCTGGAGACCTATTGTTAGCACAGGAGTTCAGCATGAGTGGACAGGTTTACCAATCAGCAGGCTTTATTTTTTTGTGTAATGACCAGTGGGCGACATTCATCATGACTGACGCTGGATTTTACACTGCAACTGTTTTTTGGAGCTTTTAGATTTTTTTTTGTAATAAGTTATTTGTTAAAACTTGTATATGTTTATTTACAACTGACTTTTGTTTGTGTATGAGTAGGAGTTCTATATACCCCTTACTCATTCACGTGGTGAGGGGGATAGCTGGGAGTCCCCTTATTTTAAAGGGCACTTCCAGATCCTAATACGTCTCCCCCACAACCACCAGGCCAGGGTTGTGGGGAAGAGGCCCTTTCATTTTCAACATGGTGCCCCACCTGTTGATGTAACCTACTATGTTTTAGGAGGGTAAGGGCAGCATGGCTGTCCCACCTTTTCTGATCTACCAGTCTGTGTGCTTGGATTAGGGGTCTGGTATGGAATTGCACAAGGGATGGGGGGCCATATCATTTTATTTGTGCAGGGTTTCCCCTAAAAATTTGTATCAGTTCTAAAGGGTATGGTATAGATTTTGAGGGGGACTTCATTTCCTTTTTTTTTTTTTCATGGAGCTCCTCCTAACAATCCAACCTAGATCCAAGCGATCTGGTATTCATTTTGGGATGGGTCCTCCCACTATATATTTTTTTGATGTAGAGGAAACGTGATATATAGGAAAAAGTCTGTTAAGCCCCATACACACTATCAGTTTTTCTGCTGAGTTTTTCCTTCAGATTTACCAAAACCATATAATATGAAGTCAAACCTTAGGAGGTTCAATTTGAATGCCATCAGGCAGGCCCTTCTACTACATCAGTGGTCATCAACCCTGTCCTCAGGGCCCACTAACAGGCCAGGTTTGTAAGATAACTGAAATACATCACAGGTGATATCATTTGCTGCTCAGTGATTGCAGTATTCTAGTCTACATCTCCCCAAGGTAATATATAAAGCCTGGCCTGTTAGTGGGCCCTGAGGACAGGGTTGATGACCACTGTACTACATGGTTGTGGTAAACCTGAAGGAAAAACTCAGCAGAAAAACTGATAGTGTGTATTGGGCTTAAATTCACTTTTCCCTGCAAGATTTCTTTCAATCATAAAAAAAGCTGTGGAGAACCATTCAAAATACATACCACACCCTCATCATCCCTGATTTTTGAGGGGTCCCCTTGCTTTGTTTAAAAAAACACAATCTGTTTGATTAGGTGCTTGAAGGGCAGGAGAGACGTCAAGGGTCTAACAAACCCCTGATGTCTCCATAAGGAGGACATGTCATTGACTGACCTGTTCACCCCTTGTGATAGCAATAAAGGTAAATGAAAAAAATAAAATGTGTAAAAAAATGTAAATAAATAAAAATAATAAAAAAATAAAAATGAAGCACCTCTGTGCTCAAGCAAAAATGCAAATGCACAAATAGGTCTGGCACGTGTGTGTAAATGGTGACCGCAAACCGGTATTCTCATGGACGTTGGAATTGGAGGAATAATTCTAGTTCCAAAGCTCATGTTTTACTTTAAAATGTAAACCTGTAAAGGTTTTTAAAGAGTTGCTTATGGACAATTTTAAGAAGTTTGTTGCCATAGGTGTGTGCAATTTTAAACCTTAACATGTTTAGTATTGCCTTAGTATTGCATTAGGGTGTGCACGCCAAAGCTCAAACACACATGCATGTCCACTGACATTTACAGACAGGATAAGAGTGCCTGTTTTTTGCTAGAAAATTACTTACCGTATTTATCGGTGTATAACATGCACCGATGTATAACACACACCCCAAGTTTAGGAGGGAAGTTTAAGGAAAAAAAACTTACATTTAAATGCCCATCAATGCAGCCTCATCAGTGTCTATCTGCAGCCTTGTCCATCATTGTAGCCTTGTCAGTGTCATATACAGATTTGTCATGCAATCTTGTCCATCACTGCAGCCTTGTCAGTGTCATATGCAGATTTGTCATGCAGCCTTGTCCATCGTTGTACCCTTGTCAGTGTCATTTTCAGCCTTGTCGGTTTTATTTGCAGCTTTTATTTTTAAAAATGGCGCCGCTGAGATACATAGCCGGATTTCCTGTGTATCTCGGCGGCGCTCGGTAGTTCTTTGGCCGTTCTCGCTGGTTTTCGGCTGCCTTTGGCCCTTCTCTTTGGCTTTTGGCCGCCTTCAGCCGTTCTCATCAGCTTTCGCCCGCTCTCGGCCGTTCTCTGCGGTTTTCGGCCGCTGAGAAGGGCTGAAGGTGGCTGAAAGCCGACGAGAAGCCCGAAAGCCGATGAGAACAGCCGAAGGAGGCCAAAAGCCACCGAGAAGGGCCGAAGGAGGCCTAAAGCCGCAGAGAAGGGCCGAAGGTGGCTGAAAGCCACCTAGAGGCTTCAAAATGGCGTATAACACGCACCCGCGATTTCCCCCTGATTTTAAAGGGGAAAAAGATGCGTCTTATACACCGATAAATACGGTAGATTGCCCAAACATTCTAAGAGGCCCTATAGAATAAAATGGTGGGTTGATGATCAGAGAAGATAGGATCAAACAGCCTTTTTACACTGTTTAAGCTATTTGCTGCCATAAGAATGGTCCCTAAGTGGGTATTCATGCACCTGGGGTGGCATCTTTATTGTTAACATAGTGTTCCATATTTCAATAGGCCCTTGTCCACAGACCACTTTACCCACCATGACACATTTGCATACCTCCCAACTTTTTGAGAAGGGAATGAGGGACACCTATCAGAAAAAGTATGCAGGCATAGGACACACCCCCTACCATGCCCCCTTAAAGGAGAATTGTACAAAAAACAAGATTGGTTAAACCCACAAATGCTTTTTTTTTTACCACTACTATTCCTTGATATTGGCTTTTGGAATTTACAAATGCAGCAATTTAGAAATCAGATGAAAGGTTTAGTGCTGGAAAACAATTTTTAATAGATAAAAAGCATTTTATATAAATCTATATAGATTAGACCAAAATGAGGGACAAATGAGGAGGAATAAGGGACAGAGGGACATTGCTCCAAATCAGGGACAGTCCCTCAAAATCAGGGACCCTTGGTAGCTATGCATTTGTGGGGAAAATACCCTTGTCCTCTCAATATTGGAATAAGCTGCTTTGTCAATGCAATTGTTTGGAAGTTGGCAGTGGATTATAGGGGGGATGAGGATGACAGAGGGTAGGGTGTTAGCAAAGCAGCAGTGGGGTGCCAGGTGTGATGAGGATAAGGATGGCAGGAGGTAAGGTGTTAGCAAGGTGGCATTGGGGTGCCATGTGTGATGAGGATGACAGGAGGTAGGGTGTTAGCAAGCTGATAGTGGTGTGCCAGGTCTAATGAAGATGAGGATGGCAGGGGGTAGCGTATTAGGAAGGTTGCAGTGGGGTGCCATATATGTGATGAGGATGACAGGAAGTAGGTTTTTGCATGGTTGCAGTGGGGTATCAGGTGCGATGAACATGATGATGAGGATGACGGGGGGGTGTTAGCGAGGTTGCAGTGGGGCACCAGGTGTGCTAAAGATGAGGATGAGGATGACAGAAGTAGTATGTTAGGAAGGTTGCAGTGGGGTGCCAGGTGTGCTGAGGATGACAGGGTGTAGGTTGTTAGCAGGGTTGTAGTGGGGTGCCAGGTGTGATAAGGATGAGGATGACCAGGGGTATGATGTTAGCAAGGTTGCAGTGAATTGCCATTTATGATGAAGATGAGGGTGACAGGGGTGGGGTGTTTGCAAGGTAGCAGTAGGGTGCCAAGTGTGATGATGATGAACATGAGGATGAGGATGACAGGGGGTGGGGTGTTAGCAAGTTATCAATGGGGTGCGAGGTGTGATGAGGATGACAGGGGGTAGGGTGTTTGCAAGGTAGCAGTAGGGTGCCAGGTGTGATTAACATCCTTCATAATGTCTCAGTTCTGATAAAAATCGAAGATCGCTGCCATTACTAGTAAATAAATAAAATAATAAAAATGCCATACCTCTTTTTTTCCCTATTTTGTAACTGCTATAACTTTTGCGCAAACCAATCAATATATGCTTATTTTGATTTTCATTACCAAAAATATGTAGAAGAATACATATCAGACTAAACTAAGGAAAAAATTAGCTTTTTAAAAAAAAAAATTGGGGATATTTTTTATAGCAAAAAGTACAAAATATTGTTTTTATTCCAAATTGTCCCTCTTTTTTTGTTAATAGCGCAAAAAATAAAAACCGCAGAGATGATCAAATAGCACGAAAAGAAAGCTCTATTTGTGCGAAAAAAAGGACGTCAATTTTGTTTGGGTACATCGTCGCATGACCACGCAATTGTCAGTTAAATCGACGCAATGCTGTATCGCAAAAAATGGCTTGGTCATTGAGCAGCCAACTCTTCCAGGGCTGAAGTGGTTAAGAACATAATAAACAATGGCATTCTGGCATTCATCAGTGCATTCCAATAGGCAACAAATATAAAAGAACAAAAAGTAAACCCGGGTGGCCAAATACTATGTAAATACTATGTAAAAAGGCATAATAATGAAAAAAAAACTGTCCTCGAAAAATAAGGGTCACTGTTGGCATTCCAAAACTACAAAGGATGCAATAAGAAATGCAAGAGTGCAATCAGGGCAATCAGAGCATAGATTACCAAAGACACATTGCTGGGGAGAGTGAAAAAAATGCAAAAAAGTTTTTTAAATATATTAATAGTAAAAAAGCGAGGTCAAAACATAGTGGTACAGTAAAATCACTGCACCGCCATTTTTAAAACTTTTTTTTGCATTGATACCTGTCCCCTGGGGCAGGACAGGTTCCGCAAACACTTTTTATGACAATACCATGCATATAAGCCTTTAAAATTAGCACTTTTGATTTCTCCCATAGACTTTTAAAGGGTGTTCCGCAGCTTTCTAATTTGCCGCAAACACACAGAATTGTTTGTTATTCGGCAAACAGGCGAACACCCAATGTCACACATTGGGTTCATCCCTTCCCTAGTCATAGTAGATGACAGACTCAACAATAGCCAAAGCCAAGCTGCAGCAAGGAAGGCCAGCAAATTTGAAGCATGCATTAACCACTTCACGCAAATCACTGTACCCGTATGTGCGTACTTTGACGCTTTTCGGGAACAGCATGCGTTTCTGTTTATGATAAAAGTGGTCAAACATCACTTCCACCAATAGCTCTTAAAAGAGAATGTTTTTTTTTTTTTTCGAGTGACAATTTATTTTTATTGCTTTGTAGTGTAATTATAAAATCTGAGGTCTTTTTGACTCCAGATCTCATATTTAGGAGGTCCTGTCATGCTTTTTTTCTATTACAAGGGATGTTTACATTCCTTGTAATAGGAATAAAAGTGACCCAAATGTATTTTTTTTTTTTTAAAAGACAGAATCAAATAAAAAGTTAAATAAATAAGAAAGCTCGCGCGCAGAAGCGAACACATATGTGAGTAGCGCCCGCATATGAAAATGGTGTTCAAACCACACATGTGAGGTATTGACGCGATCGATAGAGCAAGAGCAATAATTCTACCTCTAGACTTTCTCTGTATCTAAAAACTGGTGACCTGTAGAAATTTTTAAACATTGCCTATGGAGATTTTTAAGGGTATAAGTTTGTCGTCATTCCACGAGCAGGCGCAATTTTGAAACGTGACATGTTGGGTATCAATTTACTCAGCATAACATTATCTTTCACATTATAAAAAATTGGGCTAACTTTACTGTTGTCTTATTTTTTAATTAAAAAAAAAACGGTATCTTTTCCAAAAAAAAAGTGCACTTGTAAGACCGCTGCGCAAATGTGGTGTGACAGCAAGTATTGCAACGACCACCATTTTATTCTCTAGGGTGTTAGAAAAAAAAATATATATATAATGTTTGGGGTTCTAAGAAATTTTTTAGCAAAAAAAAAAAAGGATTTTAACCTGTAAGCAACAAGTGTCAAAAAGAGGCTCGGGACTTAAGTGGTTAAAGTGGTTGTAAACCCTTACAAACCACTTTGACCTACAGGTAAGCCTAGATTGAGGATTACCTGTAGGTCCAAGAAATATCTCCTAAACCTATACGGTTTAGGAGATATTTACCCGAAGACAGCCACCGCTGTCTGTTGTGCATGCGCCATAGACAGCGGCACACAGGCGCACTGGGCAAGCCGCAGATCGCGGCGATATGCCACGAGTGTAGGCTCCCGTGTGCATGCACGGGAGTGATGTCATTGCGGCTCTGGCGAATTACAGCGCCGGAGCAGTGAGACCCGGAAGTCGCTCCGGGATCCATGGCAGTGGTGAAGAGGAAGACGGAGGACTGCTTCGGGGGCTTCATTCTCAAGTAAGTTATTCATAATGAGCTAGTATGCTATGCATACTAGCTCATTATGCCTTTGCCTTACAGGGTGTGTTTTTTATTTTTTTATTTTATTGCCTTTACTTCCTCTTTAAAACGGTATTTACTTAAGAAATATAACTATAATTCTATCATTTTACACTCTTGGTTTGGCCACGTCTTGAGTATGTGGTTCAGTTTTGGTCACCAGTCCTCGGGGAGGATGTCGTTGAACTGGTATGAGTCCAGAGAAGGACAACAAAACTAAAATGGGGTCTGGAGAACCTCAGTTTTGAGGAACAACTACAAATATTAAACTTGTTCTCCCTGAAGAAGAAGCTCTTAAGAGGGGATATGTTCACCGTATACAAATCATTGAATGGTGACTCCAGCATTTGGAGGAAACTATTTAACCCAAGGTCTCTAAAGAAGACATGTGGCCACACAATGAATTTGGATGAGAAGTAGTTCAATCTTAAACTGCACAAGGGGGTTCTTTCTTCACTGTAAAAGGTAAGGTAAGGACGTAGAACTCACTTCCACAATGTCAAAAGGAAGTTTTGAAAAAAAATGTGACAGACTCGCCTCCATGGGAAGCTTCCGCTGTATGATGTGTCTTTGCTTTGACAGTTTTATAAACGAGGGCCCCCCTCTGAAGCACGAGGACTTCCCTATAGCTTTCCGAAGACGACATAGGGGGGCGGGGCCACCCATCTACGGAATCGTGTGGCCCCGTCCCCTCTGACATTACGTGATGTTTCCAGGTGACCCCGCCCCTCTCTGACGCATGGGGACTTCCCTATGGCTTTCCCAGGGCATGAGCGAGGCCTTTCAGCTCTATTTCCACCTCCGTGATCTCCTTTTGTGCTGCCTCCACTGTGCCAATCAATGTCCGCCTTTGTGAAGAGTGCCCGGAGCAGAGAACTGAGTTCAGGGTCCACTCGGTATAGGAGGGATGTGGGCTGCGATGAGCTGCCAGGCTCAGGGTGGAAGTATAGTGGTGTGTCCAGAAGCGATTCTGGAATCTCGGGTTCTAAAGTCAGGCTTGATGTATTGTCGGTCCTCTGAGTCTCCGCTATGTCTACATATGCAGCCACCATTTTAGGTTCCGGGGAGTTCAGCTGTGAAAGCAAGAATAATCGCTCGATTTTGCCGGATGGCGGGGCTGGAGGATTGGATTTGATGGGCTTGTTGTTCCCCTTATGCCGTGTACACATGAGTGTAATTTCAGACACAAAAAGTCCAACGGGAGCTTTTCATCGTATATTCCAATCGTGTGTATGCCCCATTGGACTTTTTATGTTGAATCCCTACTAAATATAAAAGCTTAACCTGTATGGAGTTAATAAATAACAAATATCTGTAAATTTTAAATTGTGCTTTTTTGCAAAATGGTGAAAATCGAACGTACCCAAAAATTTCTCAAAAAATCTGGAGGTTTTCATTTTTCACTTACAGCTTTCAGAATTAGTAAAATACCCCTAAACCATACATTTTCTGAAAGCACATGGCCAGTAGAATAGAAAGAAGGCACTACTGATATTAAAAGCAGCGCAATGTTTGTATCACACCATTTGGACCTTTTTTTCCATCCCTTTGGTCTTATTGTGTGAGCTGATTTCACCTCCCTGAATGTCCTTCCATCGGTTGCATTTCCTGGATCTCTACTTGAACCTTCATTGGTGTCCTATGCTGTTTCGAGACCATTACCATCAGGAGTTCTGGTGATTTTCCATCCACTATGGTGCGTTTGATACTCAAGCTTTTTTGACATGAGAGGTATATGCCCCTTCAAGTCCAGCATATCTGGTAATCGTTTAACCAATCGGTGACAGTGTCTTCATGAGAATTCCTCAAATGATTTCGTCACCTGATATATTCACAAATCGGCCTGCATTGAAGTTAAATGATCTTTATTTGTTTTTTTTTCACAAAAATTAAACACAGAAGTATAGGACAACAACATCAATATCTGTTATACATTTGAACATATGTCAAATAATCACTTGAGTGGTTAAATTAAAATAACTCAGGTCTCTCCTAAACTAAAACAAACAATGAGGAAGCTCCAAGTGTTCATCTCCCCTTGGTCATGCATTTAATTTCTCAGTCTAGCCGAATATTCATACCGCGCTCCATAAAATCCTTTTTATCTGCTGGCTGCTTAATTCTATTTTTACACAGCGCAGTTTTTCTTGTTAACCAGAATCATCAGTGCCCAGCCATCAGTGCCCATTAATGCAGCTTCATAAGTGCCCATCAGTACAGCCTCATCATCAGTGCCCATCAATACAGCCTTATCAGTGCCCAGCCATCAGTACCTATCAATACAGCCTCATCAGTGCCCAGCCTTCAGTGCCCATTAATACAGCCTCATCAGTGCCCATTATTGCAGCCTCCTCATCAGTGCCCATTAATGCAACCTTATCATTAGTGCCCATGAGTGCCAATTAATGCAGCCTCATTAGTGCCCATTAATGCAGCCTTATCATCAGTGCCCATTAATGCAGATTCATCATCAGTGCCCATTAATGCAGGCTCATCAGAGTCTGCTGATAAATTCTGATATAAGCTTATGGTCATTTAAGTGAGAAGGGAGAGAAATGAGGTCCATACGCATTACTGACTTAGCCACCTGCGGGCAATTTTTAGGCGTACAGACTTGGCGGTGAAAGGGTTAAACCTCATTTGCCATGTAGTGGCCCACCCCATTAATTTGTTCAGATTTTCTTGCAAGGTTTCCACGTCCTGTGGAGAAGCTATTGCCCTGGTTAGCTTAGTATTGTCTGCAAATAGGTCATTTATGAATAAATTAATAAGGATTGGTCCCATGACAGAACCCGGAGGGACCCCACTTCCACATTGGACCATTCCGAATACTCCCCATTTAGAACTACCCTCTGAACTTGCCCTTGTAGCCAGTTTTCAATCCAGATACTCACCCTTTGGTCCATGCCGACAGAGCTTAGCTTGTATAGTAAAAGTTTGTGGGGAACTGTATCAAATGCCTTTGCAAAATCCAGATACACTACATCTACGGACCTTCCGTCATCTAGATGGCAGCTCACCTCCTCATAAAAGTTTAGTAGATCTGTTTGGCAAGAAAGATATTTGATTAATCCATGCTGATTACTGCTAATGTTACCGTTTTCATTACTAAAATCTTGTATATAGTCCCTTTCCCTTATCATCCCTTCAAAGAGCTTGCATAATATTGACGTTAGGATAACTGGTCTGTAGTTCCCAGGGATATATCATGGTCCTTTTTTAAAGATTGGTGCTACATTGGCTTTTCTCCAATAAGCTGGTACCATACCAGCCAGTAGACTTTTTACAAAAATTAGGAAGAATGGTCTGGCAATAACTTGACTGAGTTCCTTAAGGACCCTCGGGTGCAAGCCATCTGGCCATCTGGCCATTAATGCTATCAATATTGTTACATAGGGGAGCTGGAATTTTGAAAAAAATAAGGTGAACTTATGTTTTAATCATAAAAATGAAATGTGTTTAGAGAGTTCATAAATGATTTAGATCAGTATCACATATCTCCCCAAATTCCCAGATCGTGCTTCTGCATAGTATGTCCACAGTTTATTCATATGGAATATGCCACAGGATTTGCATATGAATGAGCCACCATGTGCTTTGCATATTGTAACAGAGTATAGACCGAAACCCCGACTGGGTATCTCGGCCAAGAAGCTGCTTCCCAAGCTTTGGAACATGAGGCAAGTGACTATAGCTGTAGCTACTCCAAAGAACTTGACAACACCAGTTTTTGGAGTAAACATGGTTCTGCTCCGGCATAGTGTGTCCACAGCTCACTCACAAGCAATATGCTACAGGAATGGCATATGAATGAGCCGCCATTTGCTTTGCATATTGTGATGGACCCTGCCCCACCCCGCCTGGGTATCTCTGCCAAGAAGCTACTTTCCAAGCTCTGGAACACGAGGCAACTGCCCAGCCTAGATGGAAGGAGTTCTCTAGGCAATGGTTCTCCTGCAAACACAAATCTGTGACACATATAAATGAACCAGCAGAAGAATCTTATGTCTGTCAATGTAAAAGGCTTAAGAACAATGCCCCCTGACCTGCTGAAAAAAAAAACACTAACCCGTTGACTTGATCTGATTCAGATGATTGCTTGTCCATGAATGCTAGCTCCAGCATATGGCAGCTAAGTAAAGACAAAGGGATGAGGTCTCCCAGATGACATCATTGACCAAATATGGACATGACTATGTTTGATAAATGACATCATGGGGATTCCCAAGAGGGACGTGATTGGTAATCTTAGAATAGGGACATATATATTACGGTGACATCTAAGCAGTGGCGGTCCATCCATTAGTTTTTTTTTTGCATAGCATGAATCTATCCACGGAGCGCCATGGCCACCCCTAGTCATGCGTCCAGCCCCTTTCAGGATGCTGGGTGCTTGAATTACAGTGGTGGGGGTGTTTTAAAAAAAATAATGTAAGGCGATACTGTGCTACTCAAACAAACCTCCCTGTGAGCAGCAGCTCAAATCGTTATACTACGACACTTGGAACTCTATATAATGGGGAGCTGCGCTAAATACAATGAGAAAAAAAAAATTCCGGGTCTGGCGTCAGCACGCCCTTCCTCCCTGCGCGTTTCATCACTATACAGACATAATCACGGGATATCGGGTTATCCCGTGATTACGTGCATATAGTGACGAAACGCGCAGGGAGGAACACCGCGCTGCCGTCACCGCGTTCTACGCCAGACCCGGAATTACGGGTGGCAGTCGAGGGCCGACCGGCTTGTATTTTCCTAACTGCTTTTTGCATTGGTTAGACATGTGAGTTTACTTGCTATTTTTTTTACGAAATAAAATTTAAAGGGTTTTATGCTATGCGAGTGTCCCCTTGTGTTACATATGGATTGGGTCATTATGGTCTGAACATCTGGAGTACTCGGAGAGAGAGGTCCTGTTTGGTTTGGTTTCCTGTGACGGTTTGCCTTGACCACCTATACATGCAATTTCTGATCTCATTTAAACCTGAGATCTTGTGCTCTGGTAAGCGGCCAGAATTACTTATTGGTGGAGGTGTTTCTTTTGACTTCTTTCAACATGCATTCCTGTTGGTGTTATTCTTCACTTTACACTGGACTTCATGGTCTGCTAAATCCTTTGGGACTCGCTTGGACTATTAATTAATTTTTTGCCCATTTTGGCCTGTACACTGAATACGGATTATGAATTCCTCAATTTAGTTTATTAATTTAGTTTACTTTATTTATATATATTTATTTATTTAATTCATTTATTAATTTAAATTATTCACATTTATGAGTTTTACTGATTTATTTATTTATTTACATTTTGAGTTTGTACACCTGTGGGTGTTAGTTTTTAATACTTGCCGTATGTGGCTTGGTTTATGAATTTTTTCTACACCGAAAAAAAAGTTTTGATTTAGTTCACAATTTATTTATTGGGTTCACATTATATATATGAATTTATTTATTTAATTTATTTATTTACTTATTTATCTTGTCCATATAATCAATTTATTATACACTTATTTATTAATTTATTTATTCACTCACATTATGAGTTTGTACACGTGTGGGTAGCAGTATACAATATTTGTTGTATGTGGTTTGATTTTGGAATTGTTTGTCAAAAAATTGTATTTATTTTTTCTCATTGTATTTAGCGCAGCTCCCCATTATATAGTGTTTTTTTTTAAGCATAAAATATTGTGAGCGCAGAGCATTGCACCATTAGCCCACTCAGGTGTTACAATAGCTAATTAATATTTGCTGTTGTAACACCGATTCTCCACTGACCAACCAGAAGCAGGTCTGGGACACGTTTTCCAAATGGCCCGAAAAGAGAAGACTCCTGATTGGCCATGGAGGAGGGAGGAAACGGAAGCTGCTAATGCTCGTGGAGACTGAAGATCAGTGGAAGGGAAAGCTGTCACTGCCGCCGAGCAAAGGAAGCCGCCGGTGAAGTGCTGCATAGAGGGGGGAAATTCACAAAACCCACACGACTGACCAATGGGGGGAGGCTGGGGGCCTTGGTACTGTTTGCTGCCCCCCCCACCCAAAAAAGTACCACCAGCCACCATTGAATATAAGATGGGTTTTTCGTTTTCTTTGGAGACATTTCCTCTAAATTCCTGTATAAAACTTTACAGGGTTTAACCCCTTCACACTCTAGCTATTTAGCGTTAGTTAACCATAAGACTGTGTAGTTAAGGGGTCCTTGCAACTCAGTGACAAGGTCTACTTATTTAAGGTGCCCCCCTCCCCTTCCCTAAAACACTGGAAGAAAGTGCAAAAAGAAAACCTGTCGGGGAGCTAGATAATATACAATAGACATGTGCAGAGTAAAATATTTCGTTTCGGAATTTCGTTTTTGTCCGAAAACTTAATTTATTTAGTTACTCCCGAAATTCGTTTTTATTTATTTCGTTTTTCGTTCAAAAATTGCATTCGTCCGAAAATCCACATGAATTACGGTCGAATCTGTCTTTGAAGGCTTATGGTGTCTGTCGAATGTATAAAGAAGATTCGACGGAGCTAGTATATAGCATATTTTAGAACCCTATTAAAGTCTATGGGACTCCAACGTTCAAAATCTAAAGTGCTAATTTTAAAGGTTAATTTGCAAGTTACTGTCCTAAAAAGTGTTTGGGGACCCGGGTCCTGCCCCAGGGGACATGTATCAATGCAAAAAAAAGTTTTAAAAACGGCCGTTTTTTCGGGAGCAGTGATTTTAATAATGATTAAAGTGAAACAATAAAAGTGTAATATTCCTTTAAATTTCGTAGGGGGTTGTCTATAGTATGCCTGTGAAGGGGCTCATGTTTCTGGTGCTTAGAACTCTCCCTGCACAAAGTGTCATTTATGCAGGAAAAAAGTCCTTTAAAATCACTCGCAGCTATTATGAATTGTCGGCTCCCGTAATACAGAGAACACTCATTGAAAGTCATTGATAAAAAAATAAATAAATAAATAAATAAAAAAGCGCGGGGGTCCCCCAAATTAAATTACCAGGCCCTTCAGGTCTGGTATGGATATTAAGGGGAACCCTGCCTCAAATTTAAGAAAAAATTTGACGTGGGGTTCCCCCTAAATATCCATAACCAGACCCTTCAGGTCTGGTATGGATATTAAGGGGAACCCCGCGTCAAATTAAAAAAAAAATTGACGTGGGGTTCCCCCTAAAAATCCATACCAGACCCTTTATCCGAGCACGCAACCTGGCAGGCCGCAGGAAAAGAGGGGGGGCGAGAGAGCGGCCCCCCCTCCCTCCTGAATCGTACCAGGCCACATGCCCTCAACATTGGGAGGATGCTTTGGGGGTCTGTGACCCCTCAAAGCACCTTGTCCCCATGTTGATGAGGACAAGGGCCTCATCCCCACAACCCTGGCCGGTGGTTGTGGAGGTCTGCGGGCGGGGGGCTTATCAGAATCTGGAAGCCCCCTTTAACAAGGGGACCCCCAGATCCCAGCCCCCCCCTGTTTGAAATGGTAAGGGGGTACAAAAGTACCCCTACCATTTCACAAAGAAAGTGTAAAAAATGGTTAAATAAAACAAACACACTTTTGAAAAATTCCTTTATTAAAAATAAAAAAATAAAAAAAAGATTCCAGCGGCGGTAATCCACTCTTGCTATCCAGCGACGGACGGTCATCTCTCCAGCGATGTCTCATCTCTTCCAGCGCAGCGTATCCATCCTTCTTCTGTCTCCATGGAGGAGACACTGCAGGCATTCCGGCGGCTGACGTTTCTTATATACGGAGGGCGGGGCCACCCGTCACCTGACCCCGCCCCCCTCTGACGCAAGGGGAAACCCGGGGTTCCCCGTGACGTATGGGTGACCCCGCCCCCCTCTGATGTAACGGAAACCTGCCTGTGTTACATCAGAGGGGTGCGGGGTCACCCATACGTTACAGGGAACCCCGGGTTTCCCCTTGCGTCAGAGAGGGGCGGGGTCAGGTGACGGGTGGCCCCGCCCTCCGTATATAAGAAACGTCAGCCGCCGGAATGCCTGCAGTGTCTCCTCCACAGAGACAGAAGAAGGATGGATTCGCTGCGCTGGATGAGATGAGACATCGCTGGAGAGATGACCGTCCGTCGCTGGATAGCAAGAGTGGATTACCGCCGCTGGAATCTTTTTTTTATTTTTTTATTTTTAATAAAGGAATTTTTCAAAAGTGTGTTTGTTTTATTTAACCATTTTTTACACTTTCTTTGTGAAATGGTAGGGGTACTTTTGTACCCCCTTACCATTTCAAACAGGGGGGGGGCCAGGATCTGGGGGTCCCCTTGTTAAAGGGGGCTTCCAGATTCTGATAAGCCCCCCGCCCGCAGACCTCCACAACCACTGGCCAGGGTTGTGGGAATGAGGCCCTTGTCCTCATCAACATGGGGACAAGGTGCTTTGAGGGGTCACAGACCCCCAAAGCATCCTCCCAATGTTGAGGGCATGTGGCCTGGTACGGTTCAGGAGGGAGGGCAGGCCGCTCTCTCGTCCCCCCCTCTTTTCCTGCGGCCTGCCAGGTTGCGTGCTCGGATAAAGGGTCTGGTATGGATTTTTAGGGGGAACCCCACGTCAATTTTTTTTAAATTTGACGCGGGGTTCCCCTTAATATCCATACCAGACCTGAAGGGTCTGGTTATGGATATTTAAGGGGAATCCCACGTCAAATTTTTTCTTAAATTTGAGGCAGGGTTCCCCTTAATATCCACACCAGACCTGAAGGGCCTGGTAATTGAATTTGGGGGACCCCCGCGCTTTTTTATTTATTTATTTATTTATTTTTTTATCAATGACTTTCAATGAGTGTTCTCTGTATTACGGGAGCCGACAATTCATAATAGCTGCGAGTGATTTTAAAGGACTTTTTTTCCTGCATAAATGACACTTTGTGCAGGGACAGTTCTAAGCACGGGAAACATGCGCCCCTTCACAGGGATACTATAGACAACCCCCCCTACGAAATTTAAAGGAATATTACACTTTTATTGTTTCACTTTAATCATTATTAAAATCACTGCTCCCGAAAAAACGGCCGTTTTTAAAACTTTTTTTTGCATTGATACATGTCCCCTGGGGCAGGACCCGGGTCCCCAAACACTTTTTAGGACAGTAACTTGCAGAATCTTTTCTCTCTGTCAAATCTTTTTTCTCTGTCGAATATTTTCTCTATATAATCTTGGACTAATAGAGGTAAGGTTAGGCACATTCGACCACAGGTTCTATAGACAGATTGTTGTCAGAGTCATGTCGAATCTCCTATTCTATATCGAACTGTTGTAACAATGAAAACGAAAATAAAGCATTTATTTATGTCGGATCTTTTGTTTTTCGGATTTTGTGCTTTCGTTATCGTTTGTCAAAACGAAAACGAAAATACAGTGGTGTGAAAAAGTGTTTGCCCCCTTCCTCATTTCCTGTTCCTTTGCATGTTTGTCACACTTAAGTGTTTCAGAACATCAAACCAATTTAAACAATAGTCAAGGACAACACAAGTAAACACAAAATGCAATTTGTAAATGAAGGTGTTTATTATTAAAGGTGAAAAAAAATCCAAACCATCATGGCCCTGTGTGAAAAAGTGATTGCCCCCCTTGTTAAAACATACTATAACTGTGGTTGTCCACACCTGAATTCAATTTCTCTAGCCACACCCAGGCCTGATTATTGCCACACCTGTTCACAATCAAGGCATCACTAAAATAGGAGCTGCTTGACACAGTAAGGTCCACCAGAAGATCCTTAAAAGCTACACATCATGCCGAGACCCAAAGAAATTCAGGAACAATTGAGAAAAAAAGTAATTGAGATCTATCAGTCTGGAAAGGGTTATAAAGCCATTTCCAAAGCTTTGGGAATCCAGCGAACCACAGTGAGAGCCATTATCCACAAATGGCGAAGACATGGAACAGTGGTGAACCTTCCCAGGAGTGGCCGGCCGCCCAAAATTACCCCAAGAGCGCAGCGACGACTCATCCAAGAGACACAAAAGACCCCACAACAACGTCCAAGGAACTGCAGGCCTCACTTGCCTCAGTTAAGGTCAGCGTTCATGCCTCCACCATCAGGAAAAGACTGGGCAAAAATGGCCTGCATGGCAGAGTTCCAAGGAGAAAACCACTGCTGAGCAAAAAGAACATGAAAGCTCGTCTCAATTTCTCCACAACACATCTTGATGATCCCCAAGACTTTTGGGACAACATTCTGTGGACCAATGAGACAAAAGTGGAACTCTTTGGAAGGTGTGTGTCCAAGTATATCTGGCGTAGAAGGAACACTGCATTTCATAAAAAGAACATTATACCAACAGTAAAATATGGTGGTGGTAGTGTGATGGTCTGGGGCTGTTTTGCTGCTTCAGGACCTGGAAGACTTGCCGTGTTAAAAGGAACTATGAATTCTGCTGTCTACCAAGAGATCCTGAAGGAGAATGTCCGACCATCTGTTCGTGTACTCAAGCTGAAACGAACTTGGGTTCTGCAGCAGGACAATGATCCTAAACACACCAGCAAGTCCACCACCGAATGGCTGAAGAAAAACAAAATGAAGACTTTGGAGTGGCCTAGCCAAAGTCCTGACCTGAATCCTATTGAGATGTTGTGGTATGACCTTAAAAAGGGCGTTCATGCTCGAAAACCCTCTAATGTAACTGAATTAGGACAATTCTGCAAAGATGAGTGGGCCAAAATTCCTCCAGGACGCTGTAAAAGCCTCATTGCACGTTATCGCAAACGCTTCGTTGCAGTTGTTGCTGCTAAGGGTGGCCCAACCAGTTATTAGGTTTAGGGGGCAATCACTTTTTCACAGAGGGCCATGATGGTTTGGATTTTTTTTCACCTTTAATAATAAACACCTTCACTTACAAATTGCATTTTGTGTTTACTTGTGTTGTCCTTGACTATTGTTTAAATTGGTTTGATGTTCCGAAACACTTAAGTGTGACAAACATGCAAAGGAACAGGAAATGAGGAAGGGGGCAAACACTTTTTCACACCACTGTAGCTGAAATTCAGACGAAAATGCATTCGGACGAAAACGAATGCACATGTCTAATATACAAGTTCTTTTTATTTTTTGTAGAATTTAAGGATGGGGAAGTAGGGAAGGGGGGCCTCATTGAGTAAGCAGACCTCGTCTGATGTACAAGGTCCGCTTTGACTAAAATGTGTTTATTTGTGCAATACCGTTAAGTACATTTGGACTGTGCCAAGTTTACAGATGTCCATTTCTTGGGTACACAGAAGGTTAATCATTGTAGATCTGCTGCAAACCATTTCATGGCAAACCAAATCATGTCTCTGAAAACCTTAAACTTTTACGTACCAGACTCTTGGGGTCAACGTTTATGTTTGTAGTTTTTGATCTACATAGCTTGCAGGTAGAAATATGTACATAGTCAGATAACATATCAGTATATATAGATCACCACTGTGGGTCTTTTGCATCATCTGCTCCAAATCTCTTGTGTCTCGCTTGGTCAGGTCTCTTGTGTCTACCTCGGTTAGGTCTCTTGTGTTTATCCTGGTGAGTACTATTTGAATGAGTACTTTTCTTATATTTATCAATAAATGTATTTCTATGTGATGGTAGGTCCAGCTGCCAAAATTATTACAGGTCTTTTTTTTTATTTAATTCACCAGTTTTTGGATGGTGGGAATATTTTTCAAATTTCTATAGCAAATGATTTGTGATTTTTCACATTGGATAGAGTCAGGAAGAGTGACTGTATTGCGGTATCCCCACTGGGGAGATTCAACCTATTTGCCATGGAGGCCATCATCACCAGTACATAAAATGATATGAGATCTAAAGGGGGAAGGAGACACCGCCATTGCCAACAGCTTAGAGGGAATTTTCAATCATAATGGGAAGATTTCCTGGGGTGTCTCCAGGACGGGAGGTAGAAAACTTCACAACTGGCTATTAAAATCCGTTGATGCTAAGACAAGTAGTATTTTTTGAGATCAGCAAAGGCAAGTTAATTTAATCACTTCATTTGAATATAATAGGGATGGAAACGCATGACCTTACCAGGCCATGGTTTCATTTAAAGTCCCGTGGGATTGAAACACATGACCTTACTAGGCCATGGCTTCGTTAAAAGTCCCAATTAATGTCCATTATGCATCACATTAATCACTTCAATACCAAGCACTTTCACCCCCTTCCTGCCCAGGCCAATTGTCAGCTTTCAGCTCTGTCACACTTTGAATGACAGTTGCGTTATTATACAACATTGTACCCATATGACATTTTTATCTTTTTTTCACACAAAAAGAGCTTTCTATTGGTGAAATTTAATCACCAATGCATTACATTTTTTTTTTGCATTACATTTTGTTGCCAAATATAAGAAAAAAAGTATGAAAATCTTGAAAGAAAATGCAATTTTCTTTTTTCTGTTATAAAATTTTGCAAATAAACAATCTTTCTTTATAAATTTAGTATGTATTCTGCTACATATCTTTAGTGAAAACAACCCAAGTCAGTGTTTATTATTTAGTCTGCATGAAAATTTTAGAGTCCACAAACTATGGTATATACTGTAGATATCAGAAAACTGATAATTCCTGATGTACTGACGGTCAATTCTTGAGGCCCGAAAATGACCTCTTTTTGGAAAGTAGACAGTCCAAAGTGTTTATTAAGAGGCATGGAGAGTTTTTTGAAGATGTGCTTTGTCACAAAATTTTGGAAAATTAAGAAATTAAAAACAAGTTTTTTTTTTTTCACAATGTTTTTTTTTTTTACATACTGTCACCAGTGCAGTACAGTGTCAACATATAACTTTTGTGGCAATGCACAGGGACACTGAATATGCATGGATCATACATACAAGGAGGAGAACAGATGAATCCATGGTGGAGAAGGATCTGGGGGTTTTGGTAGATTATAAGCTTAATAACAGCATGCAATGCTAAACCGCAAAGCAAGCAAAATCCTTTTTTGTATTGAGAGATATGGACTCCAGAGAGAGAGAGTGCAGAGAAGAGTAACCAATCTGATAAGAGGTATGGAGGAACTCAGCTATGAGTAAAGATTAGAGGAACTGAATTTATTCTCTCTTGAGAAGAGGAGATTAAGGGGCATATGATCAACATTTACAAATACATAAGTGGTCCATATAGTGAACTTGGTGTTGAGTTATTCACTTTAAAGGAGTTGTAAAGGCGGACGTTTGTTCATCCTAATGCATTCTATGCATTAAGATAAAAAAAACTTTTGTTTGTAGCAGCCACCCCTGCACCCCCTAATACTTACCTGAGCCCCATCTCTCTCCGGCAATGTCCATGAGTGTCTTAGCTGTCTGAGACACTCCTGATTGGCTGAGACAAAGCAGCGGGCCATTAGCTTTGTCGGCTGTCAATCAAAGTTAGTCAGCCAATCAGGAGAGAGGGGGCGGAGTTGGAGTTGGGTCGGGGCTCAATGTCTGAATGGACACAGGGAGCTGTGACTCAGCTCCAGTGCCCGCATAGGAAGCTGCTGACTATGGGGGCACTCGGTAGGCAGGAGGGGACAACAGCAGCAGAGAGGGACCGAGAAGAGGAGGATCCGGGCTGCTCTGTGCAAAACCAACTGCACAGTGGAGGTAAGTATAACATGTTTGTGTGTTTTTTGTTTTTTATTAAACAAGCTTTTACAATCAATTTAATGTGGAGGGCCACCCTGAAAACAAAAAAATTTTAAAAATTACAAAAAAATCTAAAAAAAAAAATGAAATTTTTTTTTTTTTTTTACTTACCAGAAATGCCTGTTGCTAGGCACTTTATCCTAATCTTCCTCTTCCTCCTCCGCGGAGATCTTCTGTCTTCTCTCTTCGTCACGGCGTCTTCTGGGTAATGGGTCGCGCTGTGTTCTGGGAACTGTGTGTTCCAGAACACAGCGCGTCCCATTCAGAAAGCGCTGCGGGACTCGCGCATGCGCAGTAGCTGCGGGACTCGCGCATGCGCAGTAGGAAACGGGCAGTGAAGCCATAAGGCTCCACTGCCTGTTTCCCTTAGAGGGAATGGCGGCGCCGGGACCCGAGAGCCGATGGACGGGTCGGCCTCGGGCGGCCGACATCGTGGGCACCCTGGACAGGTAAGTGTATTTAATCTCCAAATATGGAAAGGTTTCTTCACAGTAATAGATGGGAAAATGTGTAATAGACTCCCTCAAGAGGTGGTTCTGGCTAGCTCAGTATATTGCTTTAAAAAAATGCCCGGATTCTTTCCTAAATGTACATAAAATAACTGGGTACAAACATTTATAGGTAAAGTTGATCGGGGAAAATCCGATTGCCTCTCGGGGGGATTAGGAAGGATTTTTTTCCCCCCTGCTGGAGCAAATTGGATCATGCTTTGTTGGGAGTTTTGTTGCCCCCTTCTGGATCAACTGTGTCTATAGGATTGTGTATATGGGATTGTATGATTTCCGCCCCCCCCCCCCCCCCTTTTATTGGTTGAACTAGATGGAATTGTGTCTTTTTTTCAACCTGACTAACTATGTAACTCACTGATGATAGTATGTAGAAAAAAAAATAAAAAATATATATATATATATATATATATATATATATTTTTTTTATGTTTTTCTTTTTTATTACATATTTTTTTTTATGATTTATTTTAACACACTGTGACCAGAGAAATGCAGTATTATTACCATAGTAACACTGTACTACTCTGGGGAAGGGATCATGATTTTTTTGTTGTTACACATTATGATTGCTTACTTTGTTGCATCACTGTGACCAATGACAGCTAACAACTCAATTGTACACAATGGATAGCATGAAAGGAAGTCATCCATTGTTTACAATTGTCATGTGATCTGCTGTGGTTGGTCACAGTAATCACATGGTACCAGCAGCGGACTGGTACACTGATCAGTAGTTGGGTGTGGCACAGCTGGTGACAGATGCGGCGCATTCAGGAATGTCCCGCTCAGCTGTCATTTGACAATAGGCTGGGCAGGAGGGGGTTAATAATGGGATGGGGGCAACAGCATAACATTAATACAACAGTAATTTTGTTTCCTCCTCTGTAGATCAGCTGTGTTCAGAATATGAAAGCTCTGCAGGTTTTCTGTGTACTTTTCCTCTATGTGGCTTTAGTGACGTCGAACTCAAAGATACGCTCCGATGCTGGAAAAGCTGGAGTGAAACCAGAATCAGGTATAAATGAACATGTCATAAAAGGAATCTGGAATAGTTTGGGGTCAATTTTTTTTTTTTTACATCAATAAGGTTTATGTTTTTGATCTGTTCTTATATTTTTTGTAAAAATAATATGTTTGATATATTTGATATGTTATTTAATAGTTCCTGTATTCCTCTTGGAGCTTGTCCTTTTTTTTATTCCCTTTTTTCTACTTTACTTTAAAAAAAATACAATAAAAAGATATTATCCAAAAATATAGGCCCAGCTACCAAAAAAGAACAGTACGCACATTGGCGTTATGGGTGGCACTGTCTGCAGCACAGTATGGCATTGGCAGCATGGGTGGCACTGTCTGAAGGTAGCACATGTTTTATGGGCCATAACGCATGTGCTGCCTGCAGAGACAGTGCCACCCATGACGCTGATCTCGTAATGTGCTTCAGACAGTGCCACCTGTGCCGCCAATGCCGTAATGTGTTGCAGACGGTGCCACCCATGCTGCCAATGCCATATTGTGCTGCAGACAGCGCCACCCATGCTGCCAATGGCATTATGGAGGGGCCAGGGGTGGGGCTAAAGGAGGGACCAGGGGCAGGGCCAGGGGTGGAGCTGAAGGGGGCCCCGTCAGGTAGGCTGTATGGGGCCCCATGATTTCTATCAGCGGCCCTGTCTGTATGGATATAGAACAGGCTTACTTCAGGCTAATATAAAATGGTAATTTTTACAGCCCTAATTGAAAATAGCTAGCAGTCTTCTGTAGGCATACTGTGACATAGAAAAGAGTAAAAACCCAGCAGCAGGACATCTTGCCATTAAAAGGGATATCTTTATTAAATCCATCAAACCATAAAAAGTAATAAATTCCTAAAAAATTGCGTGTTTCAGCCTCCTACATAGGCCATAATGACTAAGGCCTGTGTAGGAGGCTGAAACATGTGAATTTTTAGGAATTGATTCCTTTTTATGGTTTGCTGGATTAAATAAAAATATAAATTTTTAATGCCAAGACATCCTGGTGCTGGATTTTTACTCTCTTCATTGGATTTTAGACGTTCAGTACTATGTGAGTCCAGGGCACCAATGTCTTGCTCTCATCCTGTCTATCCTTATGAGATTTTGGAATTTTAGCACTTCATTCCTTGCTCTATACCAGGGGTCCTTAAACTTTCTAAACAAAGGGCCAGTTTACTGTCCTTCAGACTTAAGAGGGGACGGACTGTGGCCATCAGCAGTATAAAATGTCCCAGTTGAATTAACAATGTCCTCAGTTGTAATAAACAATGGCTCCATCTTTGGTGTCAGTGAGAAGAATTGTGCCCCATTGTTTGTGTCATTGGTAGGAATTGGGCCCCATTGTGATATCATTGGTAGGAATTGTGCTCCATCGTTTGTGTCATTGGAAAGAGTTGTGCCCCTTCGTTGTTTCATTGGTTGGAATTGTGCCCCATCGTTGGCATCACTGGGAGAAATTGTGCCCCATCGTTGGTGTCAGTGAATGAAATGCTACTCCAAGGGCCAGATAAAAGCAGGACAACATCTGGCTCCCGGGCCCCACAGTTTGTGTCGCTGAAAGGAATTGTGCTCCCTCATTGGTGTCATTGAATGAAAAGGTGCCCCAAGGGCCAGATAAAATCAAGCAAAGGGCCACATCTGGCTCCCGGGCAGAAGTTTGGAGACCATTGCTCTATACTGTGACATAGAGCCACAATGCTGTGCCATAGTGCATGGGAGCTCCAGTGAATGAGGTGATTGGTTGAACATCCAAAGTGTGTACCCAGAATTTTCAAAAACAAATTACAAATTCTTAAGTTAAATTGAAAACAATGAATACATTTTTTCAGTAGGTACAAAATTGACTTCATTGACCTTATTATCAATCCTTCAACAGTATCAAGTTCTCTTTGCGCAGTGTGTGAAGATCTTCAAGAGAAAGTCAAAGCCTTGGATGAAAACCAAAAAGCACTGAAAACAGGTAAGAAGAAACAAAGATTTGTTGGAAAAAAATTAGATGGGCACTTTAATGCCTGATGTACCAAAGTGTTCTGCTAAGAAACTGAGCCAAGAGACTAAATCTAAGTTGGACCATGGAGACATATCTAGTTCTTAGTAAGAATATGTTGATATATTGGGCTCTTTATGTTTAAATTACTTTTTAATTTTGCTGTATATAACCATTATACATCTCATGAGAATTGCAGGGGAATCCATAAGCGTATATGTGGATAGGTACAGGTAACACTGGATACATCAGATTATAGAATTTATTAGTAATGTAAGGTATAGCAACAGGTTGACCTAAAGTGGAACTTTAGTCAGAAAATTAAGTCCAGCTAGATAACTCCAGGCTGGCCCCTTTTGCAGGTATAGCTATATAAAACATTACAAATAAGGCCGCGTACACACGGGCGGACTGTCCGCCCAAACACTGTTCAGCGGTCAAGGTTGGGCGAACAGTCCGCCCGTGTGTACGCGGCCTTAGTGTTTAAAATCCAGTATGGCACCCTGCTTTGCACATGCTCTGTTGCTCTCTATTTTTTGGCACTGTGCTGAATTCGTGGAGGCCGATTTGCTGACAGCCTAAAGATTTACTGCAGTTAAGGGGCTCTGGGATTCAGCGAATAGGAAGACTCCAGCAAGAAGAAGCAGAAACAATGCTGGAGGCAATTTACAGCACACCCTTATTTTGATAGCATAAATATTAATATGGAATTTATGTTCCCTACTAAAGAACCTTATTTTTTATAAAGTTGTTATGGGTAAAGTTCCACTTTAAGTGCAAGCCCACCATCACGTTTCATTTTGCTTGTGGTGAAGATACTTGTACATCATAGTGATAGTATATTATCTTGTGATGAAATATATATTTTTTATCTTCTCTTTCTTTTGCAGCATTTTTATTTTTCAAAGGAAGAGCTAAAAGTGGTGACAAAATCTACCTCTCTGATGGTGACCAAGGCAATTTCAACGATGCTAGAGAAAGGTGCACAAAGGCGGGAGGTCAAATGGCCTCTCCAAGGAATGCTGAAGAGAACGAGGCCATACTGTCCGTCACCAATCAGTACGGTGTTTCTTCTTATCTGGGAATAAATGAACTTGAGGAACTTGGGACTTATAGATATCCAGGGGGTGAGGCGATCTCCTTCACCAACTGGAATTTTGGTGAACCCAATAATTTTGAAGGCAGACAGGAGAATTGTGTAGAGATGCAAAATACAGGACGATGGAATGACATTGTTTGTGCATCTACACGTCTTATCATCTGCGAGTTTGCTATCATTAGATTTTAAAATAATTACTTATTTTGTCACTTTCATTTGTAACGGGGTTTTGGCTTTTGTGGTCTTACAGAAGAAAACTAAGAAAACAAATGCAACATCACATTTCAGCAGTTTATCAATCATCAATAAAACCTGCCTTCTGATTTTGTAGTATAAAAAAAAAATCTGTCACATTAAAAAAAAATGTGCATACCGTATATACTGTATATCATTATGTATTTCCATATTATAAGGAAGCACAAGGGGAAATATTGACAACAGCGAGAAGTGGTAAACCTATGTAGTTCACTATTCTAAGGGGAGTTCAGATTAACAAAACAAATACTTTTTTGCACTTCATTGCACATTAAAATATAACTTCAGCACCAACTTTTTTTTTTATTTCAAGAGAAACAAAAAAAAATGGTACAATAATATATTTCACAGTTGGCATGAAGATATACAATAGTTTCCACACAGGCACACATAGTTAGATATTGTTAAATCAGATTAGGGAGCCTCCAAACAAGACATTTTTATGATGAGACAGTGAGTCCAAATCTTAAGAAAATGAGGTGTTTTTATTCCATACACTGCAGTGGAGAAACACAATACACAGTTCTCAATAAAGCAGTAAAGTGAAAGTGTTTCTGAGGTTACATCTACAGGCTATACAATTTTATATGTATGAATATGCATAAGGTCTAGGCGTGTTATAGGTGTGATCGTATTGTTTAGTCCAATCAGCATTTATATCTTCCTAGTAGCAAGGGAACAGTTAAGTAGGTGGTTACATCATTCGACTGACAGAAAGTGAAAAAAAAACATGGGCGCCACCATAACGGTACTGGATCAGAACAGCTAGATAAGACAGTCTATTTCTTGGAGCAAAAAGGGAGTAAACGATTGCTTATGATCTGGCGGTGAAGGTCATCATGGACGGAAAACTCTGTGTCTAAAAAGAAGCAAGAAAGTGCATTGCAAATTCTTAAAGTGATAGTCTCTGTATATATATATATATATATATATATATATATATATACTTAACATTATCAGACCCCTATAATTCTACTAATTTCCCTCCTCTTGACACGCGACCGGACTTTCCGGCAGACTAGGTCTGATGGTCTTCCTGATTAACTTTCGGTAGAGTTCTGACGGACCTTCCGAACTAACAGACTTGCCCACACATGAACGGACTAAGTCCGTTCAAAATTCTGTTAGTTTTGAACGTGATGACGTAAGACAGGACTAAAAAAGGAAGTTCAATAGCCAATAGCCTCCCTTGGTCGTATTTGATCCGTTGGACCAGCATACAGACGAACGGTTTTTGCCGTCGGACAAATTTGAAACATGTTCTTTTTCTAGGTCCATCTGATTTTTTTAAATGAAAAAGGATCGGATTAGCCCACACAGGGCTGTCTTTAAGGCACGGCAAAAGGGGCAGCTGCCCTGGGCCCTGTCATTGTTGTGGGGCCCAAAGCAGCTGCCTCATACTTGCCAACTATCCCAGTTTAAATTCCCTTGCCCCTTGAAGTTTTAGTCTCGTGCTCTGTCCTGATATCTCAGTGTGAAGTGCTGCAACTAATGCTGCCCAGCTCTGCCCTATTGTTTTGTACAAATGACTCACCTGCAGATCCTGTGTTTACATGTAAATAACCCGCAATCATATGTAAATAGCGGTTGCATTCATATGTAAATTGCTGCATTTGGCAGCATAGATATGTAAATAAAGGCAGCATTCATAAGTATATCATGCCCCCTGCAGCGAGGAGATGATGTGCTGTAACCTATAGCAACCAATCAATGAGCAGAATTACTGTACAGTAATCTCTAGCAACCAATCAACACGCAGAAATCATTTGCTGTAATCTCTAGCAACTAATCAGTGAGCCATAATGTATGCTGTAACCACTAGGAACCAGTCAGTAAGCGGTAATGATACACTGTAACCTCTGGCAACCAATCACAATCGCTGCCTGATCTGATACAGTAAACTGATTTTAAGTCTAGCTGCTATTTATTGTATGTCTCAGAGCAGGTGGAGCACAAAATTGTATGGGGGGGGGGGGGGCTAAGAAAACATTTGCCCAGGGTCCAATCAATATTAAAGACAGCTCTGAGCCCACACACGATCGGATTGTCCGACAGACTGATTCCGTCAGACTCAGACCTACTCTGCCAGAAAGTCCGGTTGGTTGTACGCGGCATTAGGGTGTATGTGGATACATAGCCTTACTCATTCCTATCACCCATCTCGGCATCATATGAATCTACTAATCTGACTATTTGATATCTATCTATTTCTTCCTTGGGGTCATCTTTCTCAGTTCTAACCATTGTAGTAACCAGTTCTGCCATTGTAGTAATCTTTGTATTTCACATTTAGCACACCTGAAAAAAAAAAGGATAAACAAGCAATCTTATAATGATGATTCCTATGAGGACAACAAAAAAACCCTATCTGTTGAATCCATGAAAATGTACCATTTCTAAACTAAGTCTAATCTGAGTTTGTCATATTTCCTATCATAATGCCACATTGTATACCTTTTTTCTTTACTAAACAAGGGGATATTTCCAAGGTCCTTAAGTTATATTTAGCATAAAATGTATCTTCACAATAATAGAACATTTGTGGTATTCTGGACATACTAGTTTTTGGGTAGGGATGAGCCGAACACCCCCCGGTTCAGTTCGCACCAGAACTTTCGAACGGACCCCAAATTCGAACGAACGTTAGAACCCCATTGAAGTCTATGGGACTCGAACGTTCGAAATCAAAAGTGCTAATTTTAAGGGCTAATATGCAAGATACTGTCCTAAAAAGGGTTTGGGGACCTGACTCCTGCCCCAGGGGACATGGGTCAATGCAAAAAAAAGTTTTAAAAACGGCCGTTTTGGCGGGAGCACTGATTTTAATGACGATTAAAGTGAAAAAAAAAAGTGAAATATTCCTTTAAATATGGTGCCTGGGGGGTGTCTGTAGGATGCCTGTGAAGTGCCACGTCTTTCCCGTGTTTAGAACAGTCCCTGCACAAAATGACATTAAACGGAAATAACACCATTTAAAACTGCTTGCGGTTTTAATGTTATATCTGGTTCCTGCAATATGGTTGAAAATCATTGAGAAAAATGGCATGGGTAGCCCTCCCTGCCCATTACCAGCCTATTTGGGTCTTGTATGCATATTAAGGGGAACCCTGTACCCATATTAAAAAAAGGAAATGCGTGTGGCCCCAAGGCCCTATATACTCAGAACAGCAGTATACAGGCGGTGCAAACAAGACAGGGACTGTGTAGGTTTGTTGTGTTAAGTTGAATCTGTTTGTAATTTTCAACTGGTACATTTTTAAAGTGTAGCTCCAGTCAAAAAAACTATTTTTAAGCTTTTTGGAAAACATGGGGAAGGGTTATCACCCCTGTATAATTTGTTTTGTCGTTCATCTTTTTTCATCTCACTTGCTGTTGTCTCCTTCCGTTTACAAGTAGGAGATGTTTGTAAGTTGGATGTTTGAAAGTAGGGGCCTGGCCTATATGCTCTGCAGAAATGGCGGAACAAGGTGTTGGTTTTGCCACAACATTGTAAGCCCTCAAAGTGACTCTTGGTGGGCGCTGGAGCGCCCTGCTGTGAACGATTATATCAAGAATTGTAATTACATGCCATTGTTGAACAGTGGTAGAAAAATTGACCTTTGGTGGTTGTGGTCCTCACCGTTACTCTGGGTGGGCACAGGAAGGGGCCCTCCTGTGAAATATTATATCAAGAATTGTAATTACATGTCCCTGTTAAACAGGGGCAGAAAAATTGGGCCTTAGGCACTGGTGCTGGTGCCACCACACTGCAACCTCTGCCATATAATTACAAATGACATTTGTTCTGCCTATGAAGCAATAAAATATTAATTTAAGTGGGAGTTTAATGTAGTGGTACTGGAGAAAAGAAAGAAGAATGCAATAGGAAAATAATTAGAATGCATAATTTGCTGGATCCATTGGGCTCCCAAAATGTTTTCTCTACCTCTTCATTATTTGACTTAAATACCCACTATCTTTTTCTATTAGGCCTTTTCCCCCTTACTGTGTGAAGCCAGATATACCCACGTAAATCCCCAAACTAGATCCCACATCCCCACTGTTAGGAGTACCACCGACCCAGGGGACCACCAGTCTCCTCCAATCCTCTCTGCTGATGTCCACCTTTTTTTTACCATAGCCCATCCAATAGGAAGTGGCTACAACAGGCAGGGGTGTGGATTTTATCTCTGAGAGGGGCTTTAAATGAAAAGTATAACATACAGTGGCAGTGCGTCCGTAAAGGGCGCAGGAGCGCTGCCCCCTCTCTTCTGTCACCGCTCTATCACCATAGATAGATTCATGCCTTGCATGAATCTATTTATAGTCCCCGCTGACACCCCCTATTCAGGTGTCTGGCACCTTTTCTGGCGCTGGGCACCTGAATTATAGTGTTTTTTTTTTGGAAGCACCCGATTAGAGCCGTAGACTCTAATAGGCACCCAAAAAGGTGAACAGCGGGTGCAATGCTGTGCGTTTGCTGCTCACTCAATTGTTTGTTAGCAAAGCGAAGGAATTCACTTTGCTAACACTGAACCACCTCTCAGCCAATCAGGTGCTCGGGTCTGTTATCTGTCACCTGATTGGCTGAAACATCAGACGCTGTGATTGGACGCCTGATAGAGAGGACGGAAAAAGACATCAAGGAGCACGCAGGACACCGCCACTGACCCGCTGCGAGACAGGCAAGTGCCGGGGTGATACACACTGCCAGCATTTGATGGGGCACAGTTGCAGCGGCAAATGATGGGCACACTGGCAGCATTTGATGGGGTACAGGAGCGGCAATTGATGGGTACACTGGCAGAAATTGATGGGCATACTGGCAGCAATTGATAGGTATGGTAGTTGGCACAATGGCTGCTCTTGATGGGCACAGTAGCTGCCTTTGATGGGCACAGTGGCTGCGTTTCATGGGCATAATGGCAGCATTTTATGGGCACAGTGGCTTGCGTTTGATGGCACAGTGGCTGCATTTGATGGGCACAGTGGCGGCGTTTGATGGGCACAGTGGTTGCATTTGATGGGCACAGTGGCTGCGCTTGATGAGCACAGTGGCTGCGTTTGACAGACACAGTGGTTGCATTTGATGGGCACGGTGGTGGCAATTGATGGGCACAGTGGCTGTGGTTGATGGGCACAGTGGTTGCATTTGATGGGCACAGTGGCTGAACTTGCTGGGCACAGGGGCTACGCTTGATAGGCACAGTGGCTGCGTTTGATGGCACAATGGCCGCAATTGATTTTCTTTTTTCAGTTTGTTTGCGCCTCCCCAAAAATTTTGAGCACCAGCCGCTAGTGGCACCAGTAGCTGCGTTTAATGAGCACAGTACTTGCGTTTGATGGGCACAGTGGCTGCGCTTGATAGGCACAGTGGCTGCGCTTGACGGGCGCAGTGGCTGCGCATAAAGATCAAGTAGGCTTTGTCCATTTAAGGGGTACATGAGACAGCATTTGCAGAGCGATCCAATTGATTGATATTGCAAAATCCTACTCTAACTCAGCACGCACTATCTCCTAACACTACTGACTGCAAGCTCTATTATAAAAGATAGATCACTAGCTATATAGGTGAGGTGAATATAGCGGTGTATACTGCGGTCAGGGCACACAGACAATAACCACTACACAACAGCAAGATAGAAAATCGGCCGAAAACGATCGGTGTGTACTGTGTTGAAGGTACACAGAACACCCACTGCTTCAGACACCAACACACTACACGAGGCCGCCGCGATGGCGGCCTTATATAGTGTGGGGCGTGCACTACACAGCCTGAGCTATGATTGGCCACAGGCATTCTGCCTGTGGCCAATCATGGCTCTCCTCACTGCTGGCGCTGCGATTGGCCAAGCATGCGGGGTCACAGTGCATGCTTGGCCAATCATGAGCCAGCAATGCACTGCGCCATCGCACACGAATTTGACGCGAACGGACCAAAATGTTCAGATTTCGCCGAACGGACGAACAGCCAATGTTCGAGTCGAACGTACGTTCGACTCAAACACGAAGCTCATCCCTATTTTTGGGCAGCATTGTATTGCTTAAACTCAAAATGAAAGTAAATGGGTACTAGGTGTGTACCTTTTTTCTTTAACTATATGAACATATCTAGCAATTACTCAAATTGCTCCTTATGCCTGTTAGCATGGGTAATTTGTACAGGTGATTTTCCTCTATAGCCTCGACTGCAAAGATCAAGTAAAGGCATAACAGTAGTTTTTACTCGTCTTTTGAAATTAGCTGTACTTTCTTGCAATGGCTGGCATGTATCCACGTTTCTTTGCAGCTGTAGCAGTTGTCAGGAGCACTTGGAAGGGTCCTTCAAACTTTGGTCCCAAAGATACTTTCACATGTTCTTTTACTAGGACCCAATCACCTGTCTGTAAATCATGTGTTCAAGTTACTTGATCTGGATCTGGAATTGAATCAAAAACAAACTTGTGCATCGCAGTTAGTTGCTTGTATTAGACAAATACATATAAAACAAAATCATGAGGGGCGTGGCCTGTAGCTCGACAGGAATGGATGCTGATTAACTGAGCTCTGCACACCTGCAGCTGAAAATCACCCCTTCCAGCCTCTCTGTAATGGCAATGGGCAAGCGGGCAAATCTACACCAGGCTCCAGTCAATGTCGATCATTCTCCATCCCAAGATCCTGCAGCATACTCAAGCTTTTTGAGCTCCAGGCGCACCGGACCTGAGGCCGTTCTGCAGCCAAATTGGTGCTGATGCAACATGAGGCAGAACACAGTGAGGACTCCCCGTCGACCTCAGCAGACATGGTAAGGGAACCTGCCTACAAAGATCACCCCCTGCAACTGTTAGAAGATAAAAAATAGCGGCAGACATTAAAAACACTTTCTCTCAGCTATGACTGATCTGAGAGCTGAACTTCTGTCCCTGTCGGATCGCTTATCACACACAGAGAGAGCAGAGGCAAAAAGGGACAGAGCTGTGAAGCATTTGAAGACGGCTGTCTCATCTCATGCCACCCATTTAATCCTCATTAGGGATGAGCTGAACACCCCCCGGTTCGGTTCGCACCAGAACTTTCGAACGGACCCCAAATTCGAACGAACTTTAGAACCCCATTGAAGTCTATGGGACTCGAACGTTCGAAATTAAAAGTGCTAATTTTAAGGGCTAATATGCAAGATACTGTCCTAAAAAGGGTTTGGAGACCTGGCTCCTGCCCCAGGGGACATGGGTCAATGCCTAAAATGTTTTTAAAAATGGCCGTTTTGGCGGGAGCACTGATCTTAATGACGATTAAAGTGAAAAAAAAAGTGAAATATTCCTTTAAATATGGTGCCTGTGGGTGTCTGTAGTATGCCTGTGAAGTGCCACGTGTTTCCCGTGTTTAGAACAGTCCCTGCACAAAATGACATTAAACGGAAATAACACCATTTAAAACTGCTTGCGGTTTTAATGTTATATCTGGTTCCTGCAATATGGTTGAAAATCATTGAGAAAAATGGCATGGGTAGCCCTCCCTGCCCATTACCAGCCCCTTTAGGTCTTGTACGCATATTAAGGGGAACCCCGTACCGATATTAAAAAAAGGAAATGCGTGTGGCCCCCAGGCCCTATATACTCAGAACAGCAGTATACAGGCGGTGCAAACAAGACAGGGACTGTGTAGGTTTGTTGTGTTAAGTTGAATCTGTTTGTAATTTTCAACTGGTACATTTTTAAAGTGTAGCTCCAGTCAAAAAAACTATTTTTAAGCTTTTTGGAAAACATAGGGAAGGGTTATCACCCCTGTATAATTTGTTTTGTCGTCCATCTTTTTTCATCTCACTTGCTGTTGTCTCCTTCCGTTTGCAAGTAGGAGATGTTCGTAAATTGGATGTTTGAAAGTAGGGGCCTGCCCTATATGCTCTGCAGAAATGGCGGAACAAGGTGTTGGTTTTGCCACAACATTGTAAGCCCTCAAAGTGACTCTTGGTGGGCGCTGGAGCGCCCTGCTGTGAACGATTATATCAAGAATTGTAATTACATGCCATTGTTGAACAGTGGTAGAAAAATTTACCTTTGGTGGTTGTGGTGCTGGTGCCACAACACTATAAGTCCTCACCGTTACTCGGGTGGGCACAGGAAGGGGCCCTCCTGTGAAATATTATATCAAGAATTGTAATTACATGTCCCTGTTAAACAGGGGCAGAAAAATTGGGCCTTAGGCACTGCTGCTGGTGCCACCACACTGCAACCTCTTCCATATACTCTAGTTTTATTGCAGGAATTAGCCCTGCTGCAAAGCATTGCATCAAAAATTGTAATTAAACGCCCCTGTTAAACAGGGGCAGAAAAATTGGGCCTTAGGCACTGGTGCTGGTGCCACCACACTGCAACCTCTGCCATATACTCTAGTTTTATTGCAGGAATTAGCCCTGCTGCAAAGCATTTCATCAAAAATTGTAATTAAACGCCCCTGTTAAACAGGGGCAGAAAAATTGGGCCTTAGGCACTGGTGCTGGTGCCACCACACTGCAACCTCTGCCATATACTCTAGTTTTATTGCCGGAATTAGCCCTGCTGCAAAGCATTGCATCAAAAATTGTAATTAAACGCCCCTGTTAAACAGGGGCAGAAAAATTGGGCCTTAGGCACTGGTGCTGGTGCCACCACACTGCAACCTCTGCCATATACTCCAGTTTTATTGCAGGAATTAGCCCTGCTGCAAAGCATTGCATCAAAAATTGTAATTAAACGCCCCTGTTAAACAGGGGCAGAAAAACTGGGCCTTAGGCACTGGTGCTGGTGCCACCACACTGCAACCTCTCCCATATACTCTTGTTTGATTGCAGGAATTAGCCCTGCTGCAAAGCATTGCATCAAAAATTGTACTTAAACGCCCCTGTTAAACAGGGGCAGAAAAATTGGGCTGATGGCATCAACCAGAACCAGAAATGTTCTTCCAAAATATCAGCGGAGGAGGAAGAGGATAGACAATCAACATAACAGGACAGTCACTCAGCATCAGCATAGGCAGTCTTGAAGGGATGTGATATTTCAAAAAAAATTATTCTGTTACATCAGCTTCAGGTGCTTGGTAGCTGTGGGTGATCCAAGACTGATTCATCTTGATGAAGGTCAGTCGATCAACTGATTCGGTGGACAGGCGCACCCTGTGATCGGTAACAAAGCCACCAGCAGCACTGAAGGTGCGTTCCCGAAAGAACGCTGGATGCAGGGCAGGCCAGTAGCTCAATTGCATACTGTGCAAGCTCTGGCCAGTGATCCATCCTCAAGACCCAGTAAGCCAGAGGATTTTCGGTGGGAAAGGTGTCCAAGTCTGACCTTGCCCCTAGGTATTCCTGAACCATGTAAATCAGACGCTGGCGATGGGTGCTGGAACCGATCATACCTTGGGGCTGCGGACTAAAAAATTGTCTGAAAGCATCAGTCAGACGGCCACCTTCTCCACCGCTCCTTCTGACCGATGCCTCAGCAACACGTTGTCCAGGACCAGGAGTTTGTAACCTCCCAGTCTCTGGGAACGCGTTGCGCAGACCTTTCTGCAAGGCCTCCCGGAGATGTCTCATCCTCTGCTCCCTCTGCAATGGCAAGATAAGGTCGGCAACCTTACCCTTGTACCGTGGATCAAGGAGAGTGGCCAGCCAGTAATGGTCCCTCTCCTTGATCCGAAGAATACAAGGATCCTTCCGCAGGCTTTGCAGGATCAGGGAGGCCATGCAGCGCAGGTTAGCTGAGGCATTCGGTCCGGAGTCCGCTGGGTCACTAAGGACAACATGATCCGCAGCTACCTCCTCCCAGCCACGTACAAGTCCACGTGTTTCTTGGGACTGTAAATCATCCCTACAAGACTGCTGCTGCTGATGCTGAGTGCCAGCCTCCACCTCCATGCTGACACAATCATCCTCCTCCTCCTCTTCCTCCTCCTCATCCTCTTCCTGTGTGATGGGTGGCACAGCAGGAACACTGTCTGGAGAAAGGGGGCCTTGAGAGGCAAGGAAGTCCTCCTCTTCCTGCCTCTGTTCTGCCTCAAGTGCCCTGTCCATTATTCCACGCAGCGTATGCTCCAAGAGGTGGACAAGAGGTACAGTGTCACTGATGCATGCACTGTCACTGCTCACCATCCTTGTGGCCTCCTCAAACGGTGACAGGACAGTGCATGCATCCCTGATCATGCCCCACTGGCGTGGTGAGAAAAAACCAAGCTCCCCTGACCCTGTCCTGGTGCCGTAGTCGCACAGGTACTCATTGATGGCCCTCTGCTGCGTGTGCAGCCGCTGCAGCATGGCCAATGTTGAGTTCCATCTGGTGGGCATGTCACATACAAGGCGGTTCTTGGGCAGTTCAACTCCTTTTGGAGCTCAGCCAGCCGAGCACAGGCATTAAATGATCGGCGGAAATGCACACAGACTTTCCTGGCCTGCTTCAGGACATCCTGTAAGCCGGGGTACCTGCCCAAGAACCGCAGCACCACCAGGTTAAGGACGTGAGCTACACAGGGCACATGGGTCAGTTGTCCCTGTCGGAGGGCGGAGAGGAGGTTGGTGCCATTGTCACAAACCACCATTCCTGGCTTAAGCTGGGGTGGCGTCAACCACCTCTCGGCCTGCCCCTGCAGAGCTGACAAAACATCCGCCCCAGTGTGGCTCCTGTCCCCCAAACAAACCAGCGCAAGCACGGCATGGCTTCGTTTTGCCTGCGTACTTGCGTAGCCCCTGGAACGCCTACGAAGCACCGCTGGTTCTGAGGACAGAGCACTGGAAGAGGCCATGGAGGAAGAAGAAGAGGAGGGGGTGGAGGAGAGAGGTGTGTCACAACCAATAGTAGCATTTTGGAGGCGTGGTGGCGGAACAACCTCCAACACTACTGCACCTTGTCCTGCATCCTTCCCAGCTGCCAGAAGAGTGACCCAATGGGCCGTGAAAGACAGGTAACGTCCCTGTCCATGCCTGCTGGACCATGAGTCAGCGGGAATATGCACCTTACCGCTGACCGCCCTGTCCAGCGAGGCAAGGACATTGCCTTCCACATGCCCGTAGAGAGCCGGAATCGCCTTCCGTGAGAAAAAGTGGCATTTGGGGACCTGCCACTGAGGAACCGCACATTGTACAAACTCACGGAAGGGGGCCGAGTCTACTGAAAAGGCAGCAGTTGAAGTGCTAGCAATTTAGCCAAGCTAGCATTCAACCGCTGGGCATGTGGATGGCTGGGAGTGAACTTCTTCCGCCGGTCCAGCAGCTGGGGCAGGGACATTTGCCTGCTATAATCGGACGTGGGTGTACCGCTAGCAGAGTTCCCGGAAGCACTTGGCTATGACACACCTAATTCTACACCTTCATTCCTCTCAGAGCAGGTTTCAGAGAGGACCGAAGGTCTAGTGGGGTTGGAGATGCTTACCAACGAGCTGCATGGCAGGTCAACATATGTCTGGTCAAGCATGTGGTGCCCAAGCGGCTGATGTTTTGGCCACGTGAGATACGCTTGAGACATATGTTGCAAATAGAAGCGGTGCGATCTGATGCACTCGTCTCAAAAAAGGCCCACACCAAAGAACTTTTAGAATAACGCGCAGAGGCAGCGCTCTGCACAGGCGGAGCTCTGCGGTGTGATTCAGTCGGTGTGCTGCCCCTAAGCTGGGCCCCGGAGGGCATCCTGCCTCGTTGGACATGTGCCTCCTCCTCCTCCTCCCTCCTTCCAGGCACCCACGTGTAGTCAGTGCCCTCATCATCCCCTCCCTCTTCATCGCTGTAGCAAACCTGGCAGTATGCTGCAGCTTGTGGAACATGACTGCCAGATTGCTGTCCTTCTTGAGCATCCCCTCTCTCTGCGCTCACGCTACTGCCTTCCTCTAGCTGAGTGTCATCATCAGAGCCCACAAAACACTGGGCATCCTCCTGGAGCATGTACCCAACACTGTGCTCAAAGAGTTCAGGAGACTCCTCAGGAGGACGTGGTGGGTCTAGGGAAGGAGTCACTGATGATGACATTGAGAGGAGGGAAGACGATGCGTTGGCAGCTGCTTTGCTAGTACCCTGAGACTGGATGAGAGAGGATGAGGAGGATGAAGAGGGCTTGGTCATCCACTCTACCAAGTCGTTGGCATGTTGCGGTTCAACATGTCCAGCTGCCGAAAAGAAGGACAAGCGTGTCCCATGGCCATGTGCTGATGACAATGCACCGCGTCCACGACCAGCACTATTGTCTCTAGACACAGAGCCTGCTTGCCCTCTTTTATCGGCTCGCGCCTGTCTGCCTCTCCTTGCTGGCCTTCCAGACATGGTAATGGCCTGAAGGGAGTTGGGTAAAAAAGCAGTTGGGTAGTGTATATTGTGCTAGAGGCACACAACACCCACTAACTCCTGCAGATGCCTTTATTATAGAACACCAGAGATAAAGGGGTATATACAGATGTATACTGTGCTGTGCTGGAGGCACACACAACTTCCAATAACTCCTGCAGATGGCAAGTGGGCTCAAATAGAGAACAGCTATGTAGGTGGATATAGCGGTATGTACTGGGTACAGAGCACGCAGACAGCACGCACTATCTCCTAACACTACTGACTGCAAGCTCTATTATAAAAGATAGATCACTAGCTATATAGGTGAGGTGAATATAGCGGTGTATACTGCGGTCAGGGCACGCAGGCAATAACCACTACACAACAGCAAGATCGAAAATCGGCCGAAAACGATCGGTGTGTACTGTGTTGAAGGTACACAGAACACCCACTGCTTCAGACGCCAACACACTACACAAGGCCGCCGCGCTGGCGGCCTTATATAGTGTGGGGCGTGCACTACACAGCCTGAGCTATGATTGGCCACAGGCATCCTGCCTGTGGCCAATCATGGCTCTCCTCGCTGCTGGCGCTGCGATTGGCCAAGCATGCAGGGTCACAGTGCATGCTTGGCCAATCATGAGCCAGCAATGCACTGTGCCATCGCAGTGCATTGTGGGCCGTGAGCGCCACACGAATTTGGCACGAACGGACCAAAATGTTCGGACTTCGCCGAACGGACGAACAGCCAATGTTCGAGTCGAACGTACGTTCGACTCGAACACGAAGCTCATCCCTAATCCTCATCAATAGGCATTTAGAGGACCTTGATAATAGGGGAAGGAGGCAAAATATCAGGGTCAGGCGGATCCCTGAAGCAGTGAATCCACCCCACATAGCTCCCAACATTTTGAGATGGGAATAAGGGACACCTATTAACAAACGTATGTAGGCATAGGACACACCCCCTGCCACACCCCCCTTAAAGGAGAATTAACCAAAAAATGGGTTAATTAAATCCACAAGGACTTTTTTTTTACCACTACTATTTCTTTATATTGGCTTTTAAAATGTACAAATGCAGTAATTGAAAATTTGTATGAAAGGGTAAGCACTGGGAAACACTTTTTGAAAGATGAAAAGTGCATTTTATATAAAACTACTGTATATAGATCAGACCAAAATGAGGGACAAATAAGGGGGAAAGAGGGACAGAGGGACAATGCTCCAAATCAGGGACAGTCCCTCAAAATCAGGGACAATTGGGAGCTGTGACCCCAGATTAAACAAGCTCTCTTCAATGAACTCCTTTAGTGCCCTAAAGACACTGAACTAGACTTTGTGCGGGCACACAGGGCTCTGAATCCCTGTCCTGCTGACATGGCTCCCCCGAGAGACATTGTATGCTGCCTGCACAGCTTCCCACTCAAAAAGGAGATTCTTAACAAGGCTAAGAGAAATGACCAAATCCTCTTTAATGTGCACAATATCTCTCTATTCCAGGACCTTTCGCATATTACACTCCAAAACAGGCGAGCTCTGCGTCCCATGCTGGCTGTTCTGAGGGAAAAGGGGATACACTATCATTGGCGCTTTCCTTTTGCCCTAAATGCTACATACCAAGGTAAACAATATTATCTGAAGATGCCTGAGGACACCCCAGCTTTCTGCGAGCAGCTCAACCTGCCACTGATAGAACTACCGGAGTGGTACAAGGAGATCCATATTCCAATCCGAGGACCCTCTCCCCCACACTCCACAGGTTTCTACTTCCAAACCTCCCTCCACCAAAAGAAAATCAAAATTCAATAAACGCACATGCCCCAGGTATGGCAAACCTTCTTATGCGGACAAGGGATCCAGATCTCAAAACAACACCTGAACAATGCTACCCACCTACCTTTGCTATGTCTTTATTTTTGAGCTGTAATCCCAGGCTGCAAGTGATAACATCTCTGATGGAAATTCTCTACTGTCATCCTGGGGGATAAACCATGTTATCATTGCTATAAGGGCTCTGAGCCTCATAAACGTACCTGTTTTCTACACTCTACTTATTCTGGATTTAGATGGATAACATACCTCCCAACATTTTGAGATGGGAATGAGGGACACCTACTAACAAATGTATGTAGGCATAGAGCACGCCCCCTGCCACACCCCCTTAAAGGAGAATAAAAAAAAGTTAATCAAATCCACAAGGACTTTTTTTTTTACCACTACTATTCCTTTATATTGGCTTTTAAAAAGTACAAATGCAGCAATTTAGAAATTGGATGAAAGTTTTAGCCCTGGGAAAAACTTTTAGAAAGGTAAAAAGTGTATTTTATATACAACTATATGGATCTGACTAAAATGAGGAGGAAAGAGGGACAGAGGGACATTGCTTCAAATGAGGGACAGTCCTGCAAAATCAGGGACAGTTGGGAGGTATGGGATAATCCTGTTTATGTGCTACGCAATGCCTTACACAGCTTTCTGACACTCCCAGCTGAAATCGCACAGTGATTTATTATCCTTGGATGCCATCTAGTGATGCTATTCTGCATTGTAACCGGCTTATTTCCTTCAATGAAGGATAGACTGTGGAGTTCATCGGTCACTTGAAACTCTGAACCCACCATGCCCAACCGTACTGCTAATCTCGGTATTGTAACAATTTAGTATGATCCTGGAAACACTCGCTGATTACATGCTTATCTGTAAGCATATGTCTTCTTACCCATTAACTATCCTCTCTTATGTACATGGTCATTCGTGTTTAGTGATTAATATACCATCCAATCAAATTGGAATGTGTAAACATCTCGTTGTCTTTGACCAATTAACCATACCCATAGCCTTTACTTAATTGAACAGGAAGCACCCACAGGAGGGCACTATGGTGCATAATTTCCACTACTCACATACTCTACTTCTTAGATTGGTCAGACTGTGTCCCCTACTTAGCAAACTCAGGATTGGGGCAGTATGGGTGATAATCATTGTCTTCTAAAATAATGTGTGTTACCATATAATACCCCAATACCCCTTATTCAAACCATATTAAGAGTGTTTTATGTAATAGTGAAGTTAGACTGTTCTATGATTGGTGCCAGATCATTTGGGTTGTTCAGCATAAGCTTTACTCACATGATTCTTCTACCTGACTGATCTCATGTACCCGGTACCCATGCTCCTTGACGGGTGTCCTATGCCTCCAAGCCAACCAAAAATAACTACATAAATACCTTCTGGTTCCTGACCAATTGACTATACATACATACCTAAGTTTTACACCTGGGCAATTCTCTGGGTAGCGCACAGCGATGCACCATATATGTTGTTGGGGTGCCCCCTTGTTCTAAATAGGTCGATCTACTGCTCTTCTCTGGGAATTTCAGATCCAAGGTTGTCTCTGAACCAATCTGCTACAACCGGTATTATTTGCACTACTACGCATGGCTACTGAACGAGTCTATAGTACATACTAGAAAATTTGTTTATAATGTTTATAATATTGGAGTTTAGCTAGTGCCGTACTATTTAGGCTTCTTAAGTTATTCACTATAACCAATGTTCATATGTTTAGTTAATGCTCACTCTTAGGCCGCGTACACACGCGGGGACTGTTCGCTCAACTTTGTCCGCTGAACAGTGTTTCGGCGGACAGTCCGCTCGTGTGTGGGCTTTCAGCGGACAGTTTCAGCGGACAGTCTGCTGAACAAAGTTTTTCGGAAATTCCGAAAAACTGTCCGCTGAAACTCTGTTTCAGCGAACAGTCCCCTCGTGTGTAGGCTTGTTCGTCAAACTAAGTTCCGCGCATGCTCAGAAAGGATTTACACGCCGAAGTTTGCATTGCAGTGTATAAGACGTCGTATTTTTCGTCCCGTCGTACGTGCCGTTCACGTCATCGCGCACGGTTTCAGCGGACTGTTCGTTCGTCGTGTGTGGGCAAGTCCGTCCATGCTAATTTTGAGCGGACTGTCCGCTGAAACTGTTTGACGGACAAAGTTGAGCGAACAGTCCCCGCGTGTGTACGCGGCCTTAGTGTTGTTTTCATGTCACTGATTCGTGTTACCATTTACATGGCTGGAAGGGATACATGACCAATTTAAATATTTTACTTGCTTTATTTGAAGGCCCCCGGGAGGCAATGCATACATCGTGTTTATTGTAACAGGCTTTCTTAATACGACGTTGACATTCCTGTGGTAATAACCTCCCATTGCCTCTAACAGTGGATTCTGTTTCATCCTCTGTTGAACACAAATCCCTTTTTTTTCTCCCAGCAATTGACGCTAGGAGATGTTTATCATTAACCTCTTTGTTCACAAGATTCTCTTACTCGAGAGTATTCAGACTACTTCTCTATAATATTATGGATCTTTTCTTCCCCTAATCTCTCCATTCTATCCACCAAGGAACCAACTGATTCAAACAATCCAACTCTGAGATATTACCTGCAAGTTTAACAATGTCTAAAGCCTTATACACACACAATTGGATTTTCGGCAGACAAAGCATCAGACTTTTGTCCGAAGGGTGTGTGTTGGGAATTTATCTTGCATATAAACAGTACACAATTGTCGGCGAACAAACACGCACGTAATGGCGCACTACATGGAATTTCAGCTCTTGAGCACCACCCTTTAGCACCTTCTGCTAATGTTTTGTTTGGTGAGCATTGATTCCGAGCATGCGTGTTTGTACTTTGAACTTTTGTGTGACGGATTTGTGTACACACAATATGAAAATCTGACAATAAACCATTGTCCGCCGAAAATTTATAAACCTGCTAACCAACATTTGTTGGCTGAAAGTTGGACAACAATTGCCTGATGGAGCGTACTAACGGTCAGATTTTAGGCAGTCTGTCATCACACAATTCCCTGCCGAAAATCAGATCGTCTTTATTCTATGCTTGACAAACAACCTTTTCTGATTTCTCATAATGATAGGGGACTAAACACACCCGCAAAGTGAACTTCTTTACTCAGAGAACTTCCCAAAGTTAAACCGTCTTTGGTGTTTCTACAAGAGACACACAGGCAACGTACCAAGACTGCTTGATAAACATTATGCACATGTATATCTTGCCACGGATTCCACCTCCAAATCTAAAGGGGTTTCCATTTTACTCCACATAAATGCGAGTTTTGACATATCATGGCAACATGCTGATGCGGATGGAAGATTTCTATTTCTTAAAGGGAAAAGGGCAGAGTTGCCAATCACGTTGGCAAACGTGTATTTCTCTAATTCAGCCCAAGTCACATTCTGCCAGCGTGTTGTTGAGGAATTGAAAAGCTTTGCCTCAGGATGTATAGTTTTAGGAGGGGACACAAGACACATCAGATGGTACCATACAAAAAACTAAAGAAAATCAAACTAGCCTCAATAACATTGGTTGATACGTGGCGCACAACTAATCCTAACGCCAGGAATTTCTCATATTTCCCTGCTTTACACAACAAATTCACAGGCATTGATTACATCTTTCTCTCTTAGAGGGATTTACCTCTTTTGCAAAACTCCAAGATCGGTATTACCGGTAAATCCTTCCCAGATCACGCAGCCGTCTCGCTGACTATGTCTATTAGAAGCCCACAAAATAGCACTTGAAGGCTAAACCCATCCTTACTTACAGACAGGTCGGGATTAGGCAAAATAATAGAAACCATAAATGCTTACTTTGCAGAAAATGTCACAGATGAGCTGTCTCCATTAACAATTTGGTGAGAGGAGAGTTTATTAGGTTGTGAGCCATGGAAAAAAAGGGAGGCAGAAAAAGAAATCAATGATCTGGTGCTCAAAAAAGGCGAAATGGAAGCAAAACACAAGCAATCCGTAGCAATAGAAACAGCCACTGCCCTACTTGAACTAAGGAAAAAGCTACAGTCCATCTTAAATCATAAGGCACAGAGGATCCGAGGATCCTCTTCTTTAACAAGGGGTTCTTTTATGAACATGGAGACAAAACAGGGAAATTTCTTGCAAGGGCATTGAAGGAGACACAGCTAGCTTCAAACATATCTGCCATGAAAACTAAAAATAATCAAGTAGTACAGAACACCAAAAAGATTGCACAAGTATTCCATAATTATTACAATGATTTATACAATTTACCGAATGCACAGGCTGAAGCAAAAACTAGGGACATGGACACAAATAATCCAACAATACCTTACAGACAGTGGTTTACCCACCCTGAATGACAATGACTCCCAACAATTAGAAGACCCAATCACAGAGACGGAATTGCTAGTGGCCATAAAACTGGGGAAAAGTCCAGGCCTAGATGGCTTTACAGCTTACTATCATAAATCCATTACCACAATCCTATTACCACACCTATTGAAAACTCTCAACTACCTAGGAGACTCCCATCTCCACGCAGGTTCCCGTTACATCAGAGGGGGACGGGGTCACCCGTACGTCACTGGGGAAGCCCGGCTTTCCCCTTGCGTCAGAGGAGGGCGGGGTCAGGTGATGGGTAATTTTTTTTATTTTTAATAAAGGACTTTTCCCAACGGTGTGTGTGTTTTTATTGTTTTATTTTTTACACTTTCTTTGTGAAATGGTAGGGGTACTTTTGTACCCCCTTACCATTTCAAACAGGGGGGCGGGATCTGGGGGTCCTCTTGTTAAAGGGGGCTTCCAGATTCTGATAAGCCCCCCGCCCGTAGACCCCAACAACCACTGGCCAGGGTTGTGGGGATGAGGCCCTTGTCCTCATCAACATGGGGACAAGGTGCTTTGGGGGGGACCCCAAAGCATCCTCCCAATGTTGAGGGCATGTGGCCTGGTACGGTTCAGGAGGGGGGGTGCTCTCTCGTCCCCCCTCTTTTCCTGTGGCCTGTCAGGTCGCGTGCTTGGATAAAGAGTCTGGTATGGATTTTTGGGGGGAACTTCGCGCCATTTTTTAAAAAAAATTGGCGTGGAGTTCCCCTTAAAATCCATACCAGACCTGAAGGGCCTGATAATTGAATTTGGGGAAACCCCAAGCTTTTTTTTATTTTTTTTATCAATGACTTTCAATGACTGTTATCTGTTTTATGGGGAGCCGACAATTCATTATAACCGCAAGTGTGTTTGAATGACTTTTTTTCCTGCAGAAATGGCACTTTGTGCAGGGACAGTTCTAAGCACGGGAAACATGCACCCCTTTACAGGCATACTATAGATACCCCCCAGGTATGAAATTTATAGGAATATTTCACTTTTATTGTTTCACTTTAAAGGGGTTGTAAAGGTAAATGTTTTTTCACCTTAATGCATTCTATGCATTAAGGTGAAAAAACATCTGACAGTCCCCACGCCCCCAGTCCCCCCGTTTTACTTACCTCACCCCTCGAAAGTCCCACGCTCATCCCCCGAAGTCCTTTCCACCGTTCAGCCTGGCCGCTGATTGGCTGGAGTGGATGGATGGAAAGCAGCGCAGCCATTGGCTTGCGCTGCTGTCAATCACATCCACTGACGCGGAGCGCCGGGGGGCGGGGCCATGTGATACAGAGAGCGGCTATAGCCGCCGGCTGTATCATGGGAGCATGCCCGCAGATGCTTCTCACCATGCGAACTCCCTCGCATGAACATGAGAAGCACCTGCAGGAGGAAGCCGAGACAGCCGGCGAGGGACCCCAGAAGAGCAGGTTTGGGGCCACTCTGCAAAACGAGCTGCACAGTGGAGGTAAGTATAACATGTTTGTTATTTTATTTTTTATTTTTTAATTCACTTTACAATCCCTTTAAGCATTATTAAAATCACTACTCCCAAAAAAATGGCAGTTTTTAAAACTTTTTTTGCATTGATTCATGTCCCCTGGGGCAGGACCCAGGTCCGCAAACACTTTTTTTGACAATAACTTGCATATAAGCCTTTAAAATTAGCACTTTAGATTTCTCCCATAGACTTGTACAGGGTGTTCTGCGGCTTTTCGAATTTGCTGCAAACACCCCAAATTGTTCGCTGTTTGGTGAACAGGCAATGTTCGAGTCGAATGTGAGTTCGACTCAAACTCGAAGCTCATCCTTATTCCACTGCAATACAGCCTTTCTCACAATTAGATGAGCCGAACACCCCCCGGTTCGGTCCGCACCAGAACCTACGAATGGACCGAAAATTTGCGCGAACTTTAGAACCCCATTAAAGTCTATGGGACTTGAACATTTGAAATCAAAAATGCTAATTTTAAAGGCTAATATGCAAGTTATTGTCCTAAAAAGGGTTTGGGGACACCGCTCCTGCCCCAGGGGACATGTATCAATGCAAAAAAAAGTTTTAAAAACAGCTGCTTTTTCAGGAGCACTGATTTTAATGACGCTTAAAGTGAAAAAAAGTGAAATATTCCTTTAAATATTGTGCCTTGGGGTGTCTATAGTATGCCTGTGAAGTGGCACGTGTTTCTCGTCTTTAGAACAGTCCCTGCACAAAATGACAACACTGCAACACCTCACAGGAACTCTAGTTGGAGAGCAGGAATGAGCCCTGCTGCAAAGTATTGCATCAAAAATTGTAATTACACGCCCCTGTTAAACAGGGGCTGAAAAATTGGGCCTTAGCTACTGGTATCGGCACCCAGAACCAAAAATGTTCTTCCAAGCTATCAGCAGGATCATTGAAGAGGAAGAGGATAGTCAGTCAGCATAACAGGATAGTCACTCAGCATCAGCATAGGCAGTCTTGAAGGGATGTGACATTTCAAAAAAAATTATTCGGTTACATCAGCTTCAGGTGCTTGGTAGCTGGTAGTGATCCAAGACTGATTCATCTTTATGAAGGTCAGTCGATCAACCGAGTCGGTGGACAGGCGCACCCTTTGATCGGTTACAAAGCCACCAGCAGCACTGAATATGCATTCTGAAAGAACGCTGGATGCAGGACAGCTCAATTGCATACTGTGAAAGCTCTGGCCAGTGATCCATCCTCAAGACCCAGTAACCCAGATTATTCTGTGACTGACCGAAGCTTCAGCAACACGTTGTCCAGGACCAGGAATTTGTAATCTCCCAGTCTCTGGAAACGCATTGCACAGACCTTTCTGCAAGGCCTCCCAAAGAATTTTTATCCTCTGCGACTGCAAGATAAGGGTAGCAACCTTACCCCTGTAACATGGATCAAGGAGAGTTGCCAGCCAGTAATGATCCCTCTACTTGATCCTCTGAATATCTGCCCCAGTGTGGCTCCTGTCCCCCAAGCACACACGCAAGCACGGCATGGCATCTTTTTGCCTGCGTACATGCGTAGCCCCTTGAATGCCTATGGAGCACCGCTGGTTCCGAGGACAAAGCACAGAAACAGGCCATGGAGGAAGGAGAAGAGGAGAGAGTGGAGGAGAGAGGTGTGTCACAATCACCAGTAGTAGCATTTTGGAGGCTTGCTGGCGGAAAAACCTCCAACACTACTGCACCTTGTCCTGAATTCTTCCCAGCTGCCAGAAGAGTCACCCAATGCGCCGTGAAAGATAGTTAACGTCCCTGTCCATGCCTGCTGGACCATGAGTCAGCGGTAATATGCACCTTACCACTGACCGCCCTGTCCAGCGAGGCATGGGCATTGCCTTCCACATGCCGGTAGAGAGCCGGAATCGGCTTCTGTGAGAAAAAGTGGCATTTGGGAACCTGCCACTGAGGAACTGCACACTGCCCAAACTCACAGAAGGGGGCTGACTCTACCAACTGAAAAGGCAGCAGTTGAAGTGCTAGCAATTTAGCCAAGCTAGCATTCAACCGCTGGCTGGGTGTGAACTTCTTTCTACGGTCCAGCAGCTGGGGCAGGGAAATTTGCCTGGTACAATCGGATGTCAGTGTACCACTAGCAGATTGCCCACAAGTACTTGGCTATGACACACCTAATTCTACACCTTCATTCCTCTCAGTGCAGGTTTTAGAGAGAACTGAAGGTATAGTGGGGTTGGAGATCCCAGCTGATGAGGAGCAAGGAGAGGTCCGCTTTGTTCTTAAGTGTGGGTCTTTTAGGTACACTTGCCAATGAACTGCATGGCAGGTCGACATATGTCTGGTCAAGCATGTGGTGCCCAAGCAGCTGATGTTTTGGCCACGCAGGATACGCATGAGACATATGTTGCAAATAGCTCACTCGTCTGATGCACTTGTCTCAAAAAAGGCCCACACCAAAGAACGTTTGGAATAATGCACAGAGGAAGCGCCCTGCACAGATGGAGCTCTGTGGTGTGATTCAATCTATGTGCTGCCCTTAAGCTGGCCCCTGGAGGGCATCCTGCCTCATTGGAGATGTGCCTCCTCCTCCTCTCTCCTATCAGGCACCAACGTGGAGTCAGTGACCACATCATCCTCTCCCTACTCATCACTGGAGCAAACCTGGCAGTATGCTGCTGCTGGTGGAACATGACTGCCAGATTGCTGTCCTTCTTGGGCATCCCCTCTCTCTGGGTTCACGTTACTGCCTTCCTCTAGCTGGGTATCATCATCAGAGCCTTTAAAATGCTGGGCATCCTCCTGGAGCATGTACCCAGCACTGTGCTCAAACAGTTCGGGGGACTCCTCAGGAGGAGGACATGGTGGAGCTAGGGAAGGAGTGACTGATGCCATTGAGACAAGGGAAGAGGCTGCTTTGCTAGTACCCTAAGCCTGGGTGAGAGAGGATGAGGAGGGCTTGGTCATCCACTCTACCAAGTCTTCGGAATGTTGCGGCTCAATACGTCCAGCTGCCGAAAATAAAGACAAGCGTGTCCCGGGGCCACGTGCTGATGAGGATGCACCGCGTCCATGACCAGCACTGTTGCCTCTAGACACAGAGCCTACTTACCCTCTTTTATTGGCTCGTGACTGACTGCCTCTCCTTGTTGGCCTTCTAGACATACTAATGGCCTGCAGGGAGATGTAGCTGCACAAAGCTGGGACGTATATACTGATTATACTGCAGCTAGCAGAATCAACTATCTGCCTGTATTATTATTACTATGAGAACACCAGCAATTGGGGTAGCTTTAGGTGCACACAGAGCAGATGACAGTACACCGACTGTAATTACTGCAGTTGCCTGCGGTATAGGATCAACAGAACACCAGCAATTGGGGTAGCTTTAGGTGCACACTGAGCAGATGACACAGTACGCCGTCTGTAATTACTGCAGCTGCCTGTGGTATAGGATCAGCAGAACACCAGCAATTGGGGTAGCTTTAGGTGCACACTGAGCAGATGACACAGTACACTGACTGTAATTACTGCAGCTGCCTGCCGTATAGGATCAGCAGAACAATAGCAATTGGGGTAGCTTTAGCTGTACACTGTGCAGGTGGCACAATACACCAACTGTAATTACTGCAGCTGCCTGCCTGTGGTATAGGATCAGCAGAACACCAGCAATTGGGGTATCTTTAGGCGTACACTGTGCAGATGACACAATACACCAACTGTAATTACTGGAGCTGTCTGCAGTATAGGATCAGAAAAACACCAATAATTGGGGTAGCTTTAGCTGTACACTGTGCAGGTGGCACAATACACCGACTGTAATTACTGTAGCTGCCTGCCTGCGGTATAGGATCAGCAGAACACCAGCAATTGGGGTAGCTTTAGGTGCAAACTGTGCAAATGACACAGTACACTGACTGTAATTGCTACAGCTGCCTGCAGATAGAATCAGCAGAACACCAATAATTGGGGTAGCTTTAGCTGTACACTGTGCAGGTGGCACAATACACCGACTGTAATTACTGTAGCTGCCTGCCTGCGGTATAGGATCAGCAAAACACCAGCAATTGGGGTAGCTTTAGGTGCAAACTGTGCAGATGACACAGTACACCGACTGTAATTGCTACAGCTGCCTGCAGATAGAATCAGCAGAACACCAGCAATTGGGGTAGCTTTAGGCATACACTGTGCAGATGACACAATACACCAACTGTAATTACTGGAGCTGCCTGCTGTATAGGATCAGAAGAACACCAGCAATTGGGGTAGCTTTAGGTGCAAACTATGCAGATGACACAGTATACCGACTGTAATTGCTAAAGCTTCCCATGGATAGAATCAGCAGAACACCAGCAATTGGGGTAGCTTTAGGCGTACACTGTGCAGGTGGCACAATACACCAACTGTAATTACTGGAGCTGCCTGCGTTATAGGACCTGAAGAACACCAGCAATTGGGGTAGCTTTAGGTGCACACAGAGCAGATGACACAGTACACCGACTGTAATTACTGCAGCTGCCTGCCGTATAGGATCAGCAGAACAATAGCAATTGGGGTAGCTTTAGCTGTACACTGTGCAGGTGGCACAATACACCAACTGTAATTACTGCAGCTGCCTGCCTGTGGTATAGGATCAGCAGAACACCAGCAATTGGGGTATCTTTAGGCGTACACTGTGCAGATGAAACAATACACCAACTGTAATTACTGGAGCTGCCTGCAGTATAGGATCAGAAAAACACCAATAATTGGGGTAGCTTTAGCTGTACACTGTGCAGGTGGCACAATACACCGACTGTAATTACTGTAGCTGCCTGTCTGCGGTATAGGATCAGCAGAACACCAGCAATTGGGGGTAGCTTTAGGTGCAAACTGTGCAAATGACACAGTACACCGACTGTAATTGCTACAGCTGCCTGCAGATAGAATCAGCAGAACACCAGCAATTGGGGTAGCTTTAGGCATACACTGTGCAGATGACACAATACACCAACTGTAATTACTGGAGCTGCCTGCGGTATAGGACCTGAAGAACACCAGCAATTGTGGTAGCTTTAGGTGCAAACTGTGCAGATGACACAGTACACCGACTGTAATTGCTAAAGCTGCGGATAGAATCAGCAGAACACCAGCAATTGGGGTAGCTTTATGCGTACACAGTGCAGGTGGCACAATACACAGACTGTAATTGTTACAGCTGCCTGCGGATAGAATCAGCAGAACACCAGCAATTGGGGTAGCTTTAGGCGTACACTGTGCAGGTGGCACAATACACAGACTGTAATTGCTACAGCTTCCCATGGATAGAATCAGCAGAACACCAGCAATTGGGGTAGCTTTAGGCGTACACTGTGCAGGTGGCACAATACACTGACTGTAATTGCTACAGCTTCCTGTGGTATAGGACCAGCAGAACACAATCAATTGGGGTAGCTTCAGGTGTACACTGCGCAGGTGGCACAATACACCAACTGTAACTGTTACAGCTGCCTGTGGTATAGGATCAGAAGAACACCAGTAATTGGGGTAGCTTCAGGTGTACACTGTGCAGGTGGTACAATACACTGACTGTAACTGCTGCAGCAGCTGCCTGTGGTATAGGATCAGAAGAACACCAGCAATTGAGGTAGCTAGCTGGGTTAGCTATTGGGTGTACACTTTGCAGGTGGTACAATACACTGACTGTAATTGCAATAGCTTAAAAGGAAACTCAGACACTGTCTCTCCATCTATCTCTCACTATGAGCGACGCAACACACTATGCAAGGCCGCCGTGTAGGCGGCCTTATTTAGTGTGCGGTGTGTATTAAATCCCCTGAGCCCTAATTGGCCACAGGCATCCAGACAGTATTGCTTACCATATTTACATACATTTTTATTGCTTTATTATAACTATGGGTCAGATCTGAACTCAGTCCCTGGTACAACACTTGACATAGCATCCAGTAATACAATTCTGCCCCTGTTATCACCAGGAGTGTAATCTATTGTTGATCCTTCCATAAAGAATTAATGTCTCATTTTGCATATTTACTGACATTTTCAAAATGATTTGGATTATTCACATTCATGTTCTGTATAACAGGTTCACAAAATTACATCATACAATGTACTCTTATGCCGCGTACAGACGATTTCCGACAACAAATGTTTGATGTGAGCTTGTTGTCCGACCGTGTGTAAGCTCCATCGGACAATTTTTGTTGGAATTTCCGACAAACAAAATTTGAGAGCTGGTTCTCAAATTTTCCGACAACAAAATCCGTTGTCGTAAATTCCGAGCGTGTGTAGACAATTCCGACGCACAAAATTCCATGCATGCTCTGATCAAGCACGAGACGGAAGCGATTGGTCTGGTAAAACTAGCGTCCATAATGGAGATAGCACATTTGTAACGCTGCAAAGTTTTTAATCTTTTAATGCAGCGCATATTTGTGAAAATAAAATAGGCATTTATTAGGGGCCATAACAAAATAAAAAGGAAGGCAACGCTGGATAAACTGGTGAAATTGGCAAAGCCTTTGTACTCCAGGGCACACATCAATTATTTGACAGGCAAAATTGGTAGCCTGAGGAGTCCGTTTAATAGGGAGCACAATCCGGTCCAGGACTACAAGAGATCAGCAGCAGCTGATTATATATATTTCCCGAGGCTGTGGTCATATAACAGCCTGCATCTTTTATCAGACCAGACTGAACCTAGGCCACAGAGTCTTCCTTCCACATTTCCTTCCACGCTTGCTTTCAGGCTGTGGCTCTGGTGTTGGAGTTGTGGGAGGAGGTGGCGTATGGTCCAACTCACACAGGTGGCTTGTGAGTTCGCCCCTCAACCCCTTATTTAGGGCCAGATAGATCACTTCCTCACAAAAGAGGCGTTGGTCCACCTCTATTATCTGTCTTTTTCTGGCTACCATGCAGGCACAGGCCTCTTGAAGATTGGGGGGTGGTTCTGAGGCAGTAGCCTCCCGAATCAAAGAAAGCACTGATTCCTCCACAATCCTCCCCTTCCTGGTCCTTTTTGTTGGAAGGCAGAGGGGAGGACCTGGGATTGGGTCAGGCTACTGGGCCCGGCCACCTCCTGGCTGCCACTTTCCACGCCATCTCCTAGCTGCCACTTTCCCCCGCCACCTCCTGGTTGCCACTTTCCACAGACTCCTCCTGGCTGAGGCTTTGTTGTGTATGAAAAAGGGACATAGTTTTTTCGTTTATTGTTCATCAAACAAAATTTTGAAAATATGTTAAACAATGCTATACCTGACTCAAGCTGGGCTCATCCACATCTTCTTCCTGGGTGGAAGGCCAAGATTGGATGTCAGAAGCCTCAGCTGGGGTGGAAGGAAGTGTGGAAAAAAGAGTGAGAGTTATGGCCTGATTTCAGTCTGGTCTGACAGAAATCGCAGTCTATCATAGTACCACTGCCTGGGTACATAAACATCATCTGCTGCTGCTCCTGATCTCATGGAATCCTGGACCTTCTTGCACTTCCTATTATATGTGCTCCTCAGGCAACCAATTTTGGTCTTCAAATAGGTGATGTTTGCCGTGGGGATCTGCGGGTTCACCAATTCCAGCAATTGATCCAGCGCTGCCTTCCTCTTTGTTTTATTAGTATAAAAGGGGTGTTTTACCTGCCACAGACAGGGCAGCTCTCTGTACATCAATCAATTAATTGGGGGAGGAAGTCGTGATCATTGAATCAATCCATTTTATCTGCAAGACACAACACAAGACAAACCCTAATGTCAGGCTAAACTCTCCTAATCTTGTCCCAATATAGGCCTCAATCTATAAGCAGTATAGACCACTTATGCCCCAAGTTCAAATTGTACCTTCGTTATCACAATCAAAGCTTATGCTACTCCGTCCTCCACTCACAGATCGTACGTATGACGCACACGTGTTACGCTTTATATACACTGCGCATGCGTGAAACAGCGCCCACCCGACCTTCTTTCTAGTCTATTCCTCACCCCTTCTCTTTCGGCGCAGTGGGAGAGCACATGGCAAAGAAAGAGAAAGTGCATGCAGAGGAGAGCAGCAACGAGGAGGTCGAGGAAAGCCCAGAGCCACAAACATCCCGATCCCAGAGGAGATTTAAGGTCTCAAATATGTCCTTTGTAGAGATGGTGGAGATGGTGGACATCTTGAAGAGTGCCGACTATGATGGGAAGCATGGACCTTACCCAAACCAAAATGTGAGAAAGGCCAAGACCATGGCTAAAGTTGTGAAAAGTATTCAGAAGAATTTTGGGGTATGGGATCAACTGAGGAAACAATGGTCAGACCTCAAATTGAGGGAGCAGGATCAGTACAGAAGAATCAAGAGAGTGCTGCAAAAAAGTAAGAATTTCGTCATGTGTTCCAATTATTATTATTACTACGTTTGTGCTGCTCCACATGCTTTTCTTTACTGTTGTGCAGTTTAAAATGGCAAGTTTTAGGTTTGTGGGCACAGTAATTGTTCATAGTAAACATCGTTTGTTCGCTCACTAATACAATGTTTTTGGCAGATACACGTTAACTACATTTGTTCATGCCTATTTGTATTAAAAGAAGTTATTACATTGTCATCTAGTAGGGATGAGTCTAACCCCCTCCCCCCCCCCCCCCGATTTGGTTCGCAGCAGGCAAAAAGTTGTTTGAACGCGCGAACACCGCTAAAGTCTATGGGACACAAACATGAATAATCAAAAGTACTAATTTTAAAGGCTTATATGCATGGTATTGTCATAAAAAATGTTTGGGGACCTGGGTCTTGCCCCAGGGGATATGTATCAATGCAAAAAAAAAAACCTCAGTTTTTAAAAACGGGCATTTTTTCGGGAGCAGTGATTTTAATAATGCTTAAAGTGAAACAATAAAAAAGTGAAATATTCCTTTAAATTTAATACCTGGGGGTGTCTATAATATGCCTGTAAAGTGGGGCATGTTTCCTGTGTTTAGAACAGTCTAAGAGCAAAATTACATTTCTAAAGGAAAAAAAGTAATTTCAGGTCTACTATGGATTTTAAGGGGAACCCGCGCCAAAGTTTAAAAAAAATGGCATGGGGGTTCCCCCAAAAATCCATACCAGACCCTTATCCGAGCATGCAACCTGGCAGTCTGCAGGAAAAGAGGGGGGGCAAGAGAGTGCTCCCCCTCCTGAACCATACCAGGCCACATGCCCTCAACATGGGAGGGTGCTTTGGGGTAGCAGCCCCCCCAAAGCATCTTGTCCCTATGTTGATGGGGACAAGGGCCTCATCCCCACAACCCTTGCCCGGTGGTTGTGGGGGTCTGCGAGTGGGGACATATCGGAATCTGGAAGCCCCCTTTAACAAGGGGACCCCCAGATCCTGGCCTCCCCGTGTGAAATGGTAACAGGGTATAAATGTACCCCTACTATTTCACAAAAAATGTGTGAAAATGGGAAAACGACAATACACGCCTTGAGACAAGTCCTTTATTAAAAAAAAAAGCAAAGAAAAAGTGTATCACAAAGTCCATTCATCTGCTTTTCTCGCTCTGACGGACTGAAAAATATTCTCAGGTGACTGTTTTTTTATAACTGCCACATGGTGACGTCACAGAGTGACCCTGCCCCCCTCTGAGGCACAGGGACATCCCTATGGTTTCCATAGGTTTCCATCAGAGGGTGCAGGGTCACTCAGTTACATCACCGAGTGCCACACCCCCTCTGCCGCTTCGGGGAAGCCATAGCTATGTCCCTGTGCGTCAAAGGGGGGCGGGGTTACCCAGTGATGTCATTGCGTGGCCCCCACCCTCCCCTCAATTATAAAGGAACTAAGGCAGATCTGTGGCGGGGTGCAGCTTTTTAAAAAATATATATATTTTTCGGTCCGTCGGAGCGAGAGAAGAAGAAGAGTGAGAGAAGAAGAAGATAAATGGACTTTGTGGGACACTTTTATTTTTTATTTTTTAACAAAGGACTTGTCCCAAGACTTTTTTGTGGAATAGTAGGGGTACATTTGTACCCCCTTACCATTTCACACAGGGGGAAGGCTGGGATCTGGGGGATTCTGATAAGCCCCCCGCCCGGAGACCCCCACAACCACCAAGCAAGGGTTGTGGGGATGAGGTCCTTGTCCCCCTCAACATGGGGACTAGCTGCTTTGGGGGGCCCGCTACCCCAAAGCACCCTCCCCATGTTGAGGGCATGTGGCCTGGTATGGTTCAGGAGGGGGGGCGCTCTCTTGTCCCCCCTCTTTTGCTGTGGCCTGCCAGGTTGCGTGCTCAGATAAGGGTCAGATAAGGGTTCCCCTTAATATTCATACCAGACTCGAAGGGCCTGGTAATGGACTGTGGGGGAATCCCATGCCATTTTTTTCAGTAACTTTTATGGGTATTTCTGGGACCAACAATTCATTATAGCCGTGAGTACTTTTAATTTACTTTCATTCCTTTAGAAATGTCATTTTGCTCTCGGACTGTTCTAAACACGGGAAACATGTGCCACCTTACGGGCATACTATAGACACCCCTCAGGTACAAAATTTTAAGGAATATTTCACTTTTATTGTTTCACTTTAAGCATTATTAAAATCACTGCTCCAGAAAAAACTGAATTTTTTAAAACTTTTTTTGCATTGATACATCTCCCCTGGGGCAGGACTCAGGTCCCCAAACACTTTTTATGACAATACCATGCATATAAGCTTACTTATACTTACTTATACTCGAACATCGGGCTCATCCCTATTGTCTAGATGGCTTTGTAACTAGAATGAAATGCAAACTTGATTCAGTGTAAGGAGAGGACACTCAGCAGCTGTTTTCACATCTGGACGCAGGAGCACTAGTATGGAACACCAGAACAAACCTTTTATTAGGGTGTCCCACACAGGTGCTCCTGTGGATACTAGGGGTGTCTCCATGTGTGAAGCTTGCACAAAACAGGAAAATTATTTCAGCTTTAGAACGGCAAAAAAATCATGCTTTCAGCTTGAAACCCTGCCAAAACAGACAATTGTACGTCACTTCCAAGCAATGTTTTATATTGCTATTTTTGGCCTCAAATATCTGTGTGCTAAGTATACCTTTTTGTAATTCACATAGGGGAGAAAAGTCTTGGGATGTCAGAGGACACCAAGGTCCCCTGTACGGAACGTGCCAGTGCTGATCAGTTGTGCAGAAATGTTTGCCCACCAGTATGCGTCGGCTCGCTCTCTGGGCACGCATGGGTGCACTGCAGCTGTGCGTACGCGCACAGCAGGTGCATGTGTGTGCATTGGCGCGCACGTGTGCATGCGCATGCACGCTAGTGCTGTTTGGCGCCGAGGAACTTTTAAAAGTACCTCAGCTACACTTGTGAGGCGCTGTTTTGTCTGCAGCTCTGTACCTGTGTTAACTGAATCCATCCTGCTGATTGTTTACCGACCTGGCTCTGTCTGACTTCTCTACCTTCTCCAATCCTACCTGCCGGACTCTGCCTATCTCTGCTGTAAACCATTGCCGACTCCTGCCTGCCTTACTGACTCTGCTGTTGCCTGCTGCTCTCATCCGCCTGATCACCTGCCAACTGGGACCGTCTGACCTTGCTGTTGTCTGCTGTGCTCTTCTGCCTATTGCCTGCCGACCTGGACTGTCTGACTCTACCTTTTGCCTGCTGTCTTGTGTTGTGTTCTGGCCTTCTCATCCAGCTCCAGCAGCTGCTGTTCCTGCATCTCCTGCCACTCAGCTCACTGACCGCTTCTGCCTGCTGTCATCTGCAGTCCAGCCATCCCTGGAGGATCTCCATGCCGTTCCTGTGCCGACCACTACAACTTCCATAAGGCACTCCTACTCACTGTGCTCATGAGACCACTGTTCCCATTCCAGTGGCTCCTGGACCAGCGCTGTAAGAGGGGTCTTCTCCTACAAGCCGGGCTCTAATATAAGGTACCTAACAACCCCTAACCTCATAAAGAAGGGGACGTCACCACACCACAACCTCAGGATGTGGAGGAAGGAGAGGTTTATGAAGTGGGCGAAATAGTGCCAACAACAAGTGAGTGTCTTTGACCACAGCTTCAGGTAATAGATGTATGCCTGCATATTTATAATACATGGTGTGTTTTTTTTATTTTGGGTGATGTGGATGTTGTGGAAGAAGAATCTCATTTCAAGTGCAAGTGCACACGTCCTCATTGGGGAGATCATAGTGTGCAATCGTGATTTACAGAAGATCGAGGAAGACATCAATGATGTTTAAGGCAGAATCTAAAACACCACAAAATTATTCAAGTTTGTATTTTTCTGATTTTAACAACTTGTAAACATTTTTTAGAAAGCCAAATTTTGAAGATGCACACAGTGTGTCAACATGTGCTATCTGCCATCACGGGATATCAAGGTACGCATTTTGTGGGTGCACCCCTTCCTCGCAACTAAAGTAGATGAGAGGAAGGGGTTGCACCCCCGAAACACGTCCATTGATCCCCCATGATGGGAGATAGCACAGGTTGACATTAGGCATGAGATCAGGAGGGAAATCCACATTTTGACTCCCAGTTTGTGCGCATCTTCAAAATTTGGCTTTCACAGGGGTGACATCACCCCATCTGATGAAGGCAATATCAACACAGTTTGGACATAGTCATGTATGATATTGACTTCACTCTGTCAAAGTTGAACTTTGTAAGTTCCTGAGTTGTATATGTTTATGGTTTTAAACATGCCTCTTTAACCCAAAAAGGCTATTTATACTGTGTCAAACATAAAAATGCTATTATACAACAAATATTTTGGTTTGTTCAAAAACCCTTTTCTAACGCATATGTGAATGTGCTTTGAGTAAAATGTTTTCTACTCAACAAAGTGTGGCTTCTTCTTTCAAAACTCAATACCAGTTTTTGGAGTAATTTGGTGTTTACAGTGACGATGGGGGTTATTTACTAAAGGAAAATCCACTTTGCACTACAAGTGCACTTTCAGTGAAGTTTCAGTGCACTTGTAGTGAAAAGTGGATTTGCCTTTAGTAAATAACCCCCACAGTGCTCTAAAATTTTACTAAATCAGGCCAGTTTGGGGACTCAAAACAATTAATTCATGGTGCTGAAAAGGATGTGTTTTTTATCATTAATGCATTACATAGATTAACAACAAAAACATTGTGTGTGTGTAGCAGACCTACAACATAATAGTTAGCTGAAGAAGAGATTGTCACCTCATATATCAACTAAATTACATTTGCCCTATTTAAGAAAATGGCCAAAAAGAAAACCCCATTGGAGAACCTAGGAGACAGCTAAAAGCAACACAAGCAGTAAATCAAATGAATTATTATTTCATTTTAACAAAAAAATTTATTTTAAAAATGTTTAGCAAACATTTGCTGGCATATCAATGGACCCCCTACCCACAAAGTATTCCATATATTTTTGAAGGACCTCACGGTCGCTTTGGGTGGTAAGTCTGGATGGCCAGCTTCAAGCGCCATCAGGGTTGTTGTTTGTTCTGGAAATCCAGCCTCAGGCCCAACTGAGGCCACATAGATTGTAGCATTTCTCCTGAGAAAGTTGTGTAGAATGCAGCATGCAAGTATTATATGGTTTAGTTTATATTCCGCCATGTTGATTGGCGTCAGGAATAGGCAGAACCTGCTGGCCATTATCTCGAAAGCATTCTCCACCTCTCTTTTGGCTCTGGCCAGCCGGTAGTTAAAAACCCTCTGGTCAGGGTCCTCATCGGGAAAGGCTGTATCAGGTGATCACCTAGCCCAAATGCTTCATCAGCAACAAAGACGAATGGTAGACCAGCCACGTTGTCTTCCAGAGGTGACAAGCCCAAGCCGCCACTCTGGAGCCGCCCGTAGAACTCGTTCTTGGTGGTCAATTCACCATCCGACATCCGGCCATTCTTCCCCGCATCCACATAGAGAAACTCGTATGTCACCGACACCACCACCAACATCACAATACTATTAAACCCCTTGTAATTAAAATAGTATGACCTCGAGTTGGGGGGTGGGATGATGTGGACATGTTTCCCATCAATTGCCCCTCCTCAGTTGGGAAAGTCCCACCGCTGGGCAAATTGGGAAGCCACAGTCTGCCATTACTGTGGCGTTGAAGGAAACTGTGGCGTTGAACAAGAAAAAAAAATTGGTACTTTTGCACATAACATTGCAAGCAGATTAGATACAAACATTCTTGGCCAACACAAGTATAAAATATTTATCTTAAGGAGTATTTAACCTCCCTGACAGTATTCCTGACGTGGCTCGGGGTGGATTTTTAGCATCAAATGCGGTAACCCCTCGGGATTACTTACCTTGTCTCCAGGATCCTGCGATGTCTCTCAACACTGTGTGCGAGCCATCCTCCACTCGATCTATCACAGAGCCGAGCTCTGTTCCCTGCAAGCGTTGTGACACATGGGAATGGAGAATGGAGCCAAATTAAAAAAGTAAAACAAACAACACATATACAGGACACTGCCCACACACCCCTATAGCCAGGAATAGGGGTGGGGTGGTTGTGACATCACTGATCAGTTATGGCCATGACCATGTCTATATTTGCTCATTGATTTCACCACATTCTGCCCTCTTGTAAATAAATATAATGATAACTCTGGAGACCTATCGTTAGCGCAGGAGTGTAGCATGAGTGAACAGGTTGACCTGTCTGCAGGCTATTTTGTGTAATGACCATCGGGCAACATTCATCATGACTGAAGCTGTATTTCATACTGCAACAGTTTTTTTGGGTTTTAAAACTTGAATGTGTTTATTTACAACTGACTTTTGTTTGTGAATGAGTAGGGGTGTTATATACCCCTTACTCATGTATGTGGGGAGGGGGATTCCTGGGAGTCCTCTTATTTTAAAGGAGTTCCAGACTCCAATAAGTCTCCCCACAACTACATGGCCAGGGTTGTGGGGAAGAGGCCCTTGGCCTTATTTACATGGTGCCCCCATGTTTATGTATCCTAGTGTATTTCAGGAGGGGGAGGGCAGTCTGTGTGCTTGGATTAGGGGGTCTGGTATGGACTCATGGAGTGGATGGGGTTCCCCATGTAATTTTTTTGTGCAGAGTTTCCCCTTAAAATTTGTATCAGTTCTAACGGGTATGAAATGGATTTTGAGAGGGACCCCATTTTTTATTTTCTATTATTTATCTATTTCTTTTGCAAAATTTTTGTAAAAAATTCAGAGGGGAGCCTTCTAAAATACATACCACAACCTCATCCTCCTTGATTTTTTGGGGCTCCCCTTGAATTATTTACAAAACACAATCTGTGTTTGATTAGATGCTTTAAAGGGCAGGGGAGGCCCCTGATGTCTCCATAAAGAGGACCTGTCAGTGACTGACTTGTTCACCACTTATGATAGCAATAAAGTTAAAGGAAAATAAATAAATAAAATGACAAAACAAACATTTAAAGCACCTCTGTGTTCATACAAAAATGCAAATGTGCAGGGGGCGCATACCCGGTTTGGAAGATGATGGATGTGCGAAAGCTGAGCTCTGGTCCCCACCTCCTCATCTGAGGCTCCTGCTCCGCTATACAGCTACCTACTACCCCAGGAGCAGCACCATTCGCAGCCAGAAGTGCCCGGGTACTCCATGGGCAAAATCGGTGACCAGAAAAATAATTAACCTGGTAAGCCCGCAAACAGTTTGCTGAAGACAGACTAAGGATCACTGGAACCATATCCTGTGGTCTGATGAGACCAAGATAAACTTATTTGGTTCAGATGGTGTCAAGCTTGTGTGGCGGCAACCACATGAGGAGTAAAAAGAAAACTGTGTCTTGCCTACAGTCAAGCACGGTGGTGGGAGTGTCATAGTCTGGGGCTGCATGAGTGCTGTTGGCACTGGGTAGCTACAGTTCATTGAGGGAACCATGAATGTCAAAATGTACTGTGACATACTGAAGCAGAGCATGATCCCCTCCCTTCAGAGACTGGGCCGCAGGGCGGTATTCTAACATGATAATGACCCCAAACACACCTCCAAGATGACCACTGACTTGCTAAAGAAGCTGAGGATAAAGGTAATGGTCTGGCCAAGAATGTCTCCAGACCTAAACCCTATTGAGCATCTGTGGGGCATCCTCAAACGGGAGGTGGAGAACCACAAAGTCTCTAAAATCTACCAGCTCCGTGATGTCATCATGGAGAAGTGGAAGAGGACTCCAGTAGCAACCTATGAAGCTCTGGTGAATTCCATGCCCAAGAGGGTTAAGGCAGTGCTAGTAAATAATGGTGGCTACACAAAATATTGACACTTTGGGCCCAATTTGGAGAATTTCACTTAGAGGTGTACTCACTTTTGTTGCCAGCGGTTTAGACATTAATGGCTGTGTGTTGAGTTATTTTGAGGGGACAGCAAATTTACACTGTTAGACAAGCTGTACACTCACTACTTTACATTGTAGCAGAGTGTAATTTCTTCAATTTTGTCAAATGAAAAGATATAATAAAATATTTACAGAAATGTGAGGGGTGTACTCACTTTTGTGAGATACTGTAATTGTCTGTGCTCAGATCCTACCTCACATTTCAAACAAGGCAAATTTGACCACTTCATGTAATCTCTACAACTGTCCAAGATATCCTGTGAACAACGTTCTAAACTTAATTTGCCTATTACGGCCAAAGAAATTGCTGAAGTGGTCAACCTTTTACCATCCCATAAGTCTTCGGGACCCGATGGGCTCCTCTATTCTAACCCCAACATTAGGCCCACACCTACTGACCCTATTCTCATCATTGTTCAAAGGCACTCTCCCACATTCCCAATTTTTACATGCGTACTTAACTGTTATACCAAAACCAAGCAAAGACCCCTCACTACCCGATAACTATTGTCCCATAGCATTGTTAAATTCAGACTATAAAATATTTACCAAAATTCTAGCCAATAGACTCTCGCTATTGCTGCTGTCTTTAATACATAAGGATCAGGTGGGCTTTGTTCCAACTAGACACGCAGGAGACAACACAAGACTTACAATAGATCTTATAGATCTCTTAACTAAGACAAAGTGCCCTGCCATAGTTGTTAGCTTGGATGCTCAAAAAGCATTTGATCGCTTAAGCTGGCCATACATGTTTGCAGTACTATCCTGATATGGGTTTTCAGGCTCTTTCATTAATGCTTTAAAGGCTCTAAAGTCACATTCCTCTTCCCAAATCCAACTGTCCTCTCATCTGTCGCAGCCCTTCCTCCTAAGTAATGGTACCAGACAGTGTTGCCCTTTGTCGGCTTTGCTTTTTATTTTAAGTCTGAAGCCTTTGGCTGAGGCCATTAGGTCTCATCCAGACATCTGTGGGGTTTTGCTGCGATAACGAGATTATAAGCTGTCACTCTATGCTGACGATATCCTGCTAACGCTCACCAATCTCCACATTTCACTCCCTTATCTACACGATACCCTAGCATCTTTTAATTCTATATCAGGGTTTACAATTAATTTGTTCAAAACAGAAGCCCTACCTATAAATGTCCCTCCAGAGCACATCCCTTCCCTCAAACATAATTTTAAATACCACTGGTGTGCTCAAACCCTTAAATATCTGGGCATCCACATCACCCCCTCTTACTCTACTCTCTATCAGGCCAATTTCCCTCCGATGTTCACAGAAATTACCCGATTATTAACTCAATGGACCGCCCAACCTTTGTCACTTCTCGGAAGAATTAATGTTCTCAAGATGTCGATACTTCCCAAACTTCTTTACATATTTGAGACGCTCCCAGTGGCAATCCCGATTTCACATCTAAAGGCTCTCCAACAGAAGTGCCTACACTTTGTATGGAATAATGCCTCCCATCACATTGCAAGTTCAGAGGTCCTTGCTCTAAGAACGAAGGGGGAATTAAATATTATTATGCATCTCATTTGCGGGTACTGACATGACATCTTGAACATCTAGGAAGACCCCAAATAGATGGTCCATCCATCCATGTGCTCTTTAACCCAGATAATCCCAATAGTTTATCCTATGAGCACATGCTACCTTGGACTCAGGCAGGGGTTTTCTAGCTTCGGCATCTTGTGCACCCAGTGACATGTAGATTTATGTCTTTTTCAGATCTCCAAGCAAAACATCAGTTTCCTAAGACACTTTTTTATTCCTACTTTCAATTTAAATATTACTGCATGTTTATTCTGAAGTTGGATTTGTTCGTAATCCGGACGAACATGCGCAGAGTGGCATTTCCGATGTTTACTACTGTTTTCTGCTGTTTTCCGGCGTAATTTTCCGATGCTTTCCAATGTCGTTTTACGATGTTTTCCGCTGTTTTCCGATGTGCCCACCGGTGCCGCCTGCAGTTCGTAAGTAGGAGTCATTCGCAAGCCGGATGATCGTAACTCGGGGACTCCCTGTACCTTTTTTTCTTATTTCCTTTTTTTCTTTTTTATAGTAAACGTTTTAATACAAAGCAGTAAATTGTTGATGATCAAAAACTTATATCATGTCATTATTATCTACAGGTAATTAGACTTTAGACAAGACAATACAATAGCAAAATCAATATTCGCCACATTGGAGACCCCTGCTGTTTTGGAGGTGACTCTCCAATTTGGGGGTCAGCATTTTTGTGCCCGGAGATTTGCTCTGACGTCACCCCTTCCAGAACATACCTCGACTATTCCACAAGTGAACCCAGAGATATATATTCCAGGCTTTCTGTTAATATCCAGGTATTGTCATATGATGTTTAACAAAATTTAGAAAAATCTTTGTTGAAAATGTTTTGCTCTAAGAGCATTAAAATTTGTATCTATAATTTTTGTATTCTTATTTGTTAGACAAGAATATCCATGCATGTTCCTGAAGAAGCTGTAAGTCGAAACATGTAGAACAAAAAGTGTGTTTTTTTTTATATGGAAGAAATGTATTATCAACATACCTTCTTTCTTTCATGCATTTGTGTTAAAATAAAATATATTTTTTAATCATAATTGTTGATGAGTATATGAATAGCACCCAGAAAGTCCATTCAAATCCATTCCCCGTTAGGGGCTCTCCTTCTCTCTCCAATATGAAGGGACGTAAGTGTTAATTAAACAACTTTGGGTATTGATCACTTAAAATTTTCTATTTTTATTCACCCAGGGTGGATTTAAACACCCTTTGAAACACATAGAGTGATCACTGTCCAAATATCAATAAATGTAATATTTTAAAACTAATGTATTTATGAGACAATTGTACTAATTAACATTTTTATTTTGTTGCTTATTTATATCTAACATAAATTATATTATATAAATTATATTTAATATAAATAATAAAAATGATACCGGATCTCTGTTATGATAATCACAAAAATGCTTGGACACATTGCGCTCTTTAAAGCCTTTCCTGACATTCGCAAGATGTTCTGCTATCCTCACTTTAAGTGCCCACATAGTCAAAGAACATTTTTGTCAAAATTGTATTGTGTTCCTTGAATATAGTAACATCCAAAAAGTTGATGGAAGTATCACTCCATTCATGAGTGAACCTAATACCCCAATTGTTAGTATTCAGATCATTCATGAAAATATAAAGGGAGTTCTCATCCCCCATCCATATGAAAATGGTGTCATCAATGTAACAACGCAAAAACCTCAAATTAGGATGCCTATCTGTGAAAATCACCTAATTTTCCCATAAAGTCATAAAGAGATTGGCTAGACTGGGGGCAAATTTTGCCCCCATTGCTATGCCAGTCTTCTGTAAATAATAATTCCCTTGGTAAAAAAAGTAATTATGTTCCATAGCAAAACTCAAAAGTTCCAGAATGAAATCTTTATGGAATCGCCAGCCAGTTGTTTTTGTCAAGAAAGTGTTTCTCTGCCTGATACACTATCTAGTGGGGAATAACAGTATACAATGAAGACACATCACTGTTACTAATAGCATAACAGCCTCTATATTGAGTTCTGAGGTTTCCCTTAATATCTGCATAGTGTACTTCATGCCGGGGTCTTATTGACCAAAGGTTGCAGGAATATGTCAATGTATTTTCCAATTCTGGATGTCACCGAATTGATCCCACTCACAATTAGTCTTCCCGGTGGATGACTCAAAATTTTATGAACCTTTGGCAGGTAATACATAATAGAAATTCTAGGTGTAAGTGGCACCAGGAATTATTTTTATTTTTTCTTTATTAATCTTGATTCAAAGCCTTCCTTTACTATTTGGTTCAAATGTTTAGCATACATATTAGTGGGGTCTTTTTTTTAGAATGTTATAAGTAGCCCTATCCCTTAAGAGATTGTTCATCTCCCCTTCATAATCCTGTCTGTTCAGCAACAGAATACCCCCCTTATCGGTGGGGCAAATTATGAGGTCTTTCCTATCACAGAGAGATTTGATACCCCGATAAATATCTTTGTGTTGGACCTTTTTTATTTATATAAATCCTTCAGCACCAAATCCTTGGTTTCCTGGGGGGTTAAACAAGGATGCATTCCTAAGGTTTGAAAACCCCTCCAGCCCCTCACTGGTTACCTTATTGGAAAGAAAATGTCTTTTGATACTTAATTTTCGAACAAATTTCTGAATGTCTATGAATGTGTCAAATTTACTAAGGGATTTATTGGGGGCATGCTTGAGACCTTTCTCTAAAGTTTTAATTTCTACATCAGTTAATTGGATACCACTGAGACTGAAAATACCCTCATTATTTATCGCTTCCTTTTCCTTTTACGACTGCTTCCTTTACATCTCATACTACCAAATGTACCTTTCCCATTGAAGCCTCGTATACGATTGTTGACCCACTGAGCGTCAGATTTTTGTAAAAAAGGGCGTGTGCCAGGATCTTGTCTTGCAAACTAACATTACTCAATTGTCATTCAACAAACACAAACGTAGTGATGTACTACAAGTAATTTCAGCTCTTGAGCGCCACCCTTTGGGCCCCTTCTGCTAATTTTGTGTTTGGTAAGCATTGATTTCGAGCATGCGTGTTTGTACATTTGACTTTTGTGTGATGGATTTGTGTACTGACCATACGAAAATCTGATGTCAAACTGCTGTCTACTGAAAATGTATTAGCCTGCCATCCAACATTTGTTGGTGGAAAATTGGACAATTGTCAAAAGGAGCATACTAGCAGTAAGATTTTAGTACAACGGTCTGTCAACAGACAATCCCCTGCCAACAATCGTACCATGTGTTTGAGGCTTAAAGCGGAGGTCCACCCTAAAATGGACCTCCGCTCATCGGAATCCAGGTAACTGCACCCACTTCCGGGTTAGCTCTCTGCGGAAAGGGGCGTACGTTACGCCCCTTTCCGCAAGCGCCCGCCCCCTTCAGCAAGTGCCCCGCTGCCTGCTGGGAAACACACAGCTCCCAGAGGCAGCGGGGACCGTCCGGATTGCGCCGCGCGGCTCGCGCATGCGCAGTAGGGAACCGGGAAATGAAGCCGAAAGGCTCCATTTCCTGATTCCCATACCCAAGATGGCGGCGGCACGAGCGAGCGATCGGCTTCGGGTGCCGACATCGCGGGCGTGCTGGACAGGTAAGTGTCACTATTTAAAAGTCAGCAGCTGCAGTATTTGTAGCTGCTGGCTTTTAAAAAAAAAAAAAAAAACGCGGAGTCCCGGTGGACTCCCGCTTTAAGGAGTTCATTGCATGTGGAACTGCAGGTGTCACATACCTCCTGAGGTACCCATGTGGGTTCCAACATATTGGGAGGACCACACGGGCACTTAAAGTAAGGATAGTAGAACATTGCGAATATCAGGATAGGCTTTAAAGAGCACAGTGTGTTCAAGCATTTTCATGATTATCTTAAGAGAGATCCGGCTTTATTGCAGGTCACAGACACTGAGAAATTCACTGCTCATTGGAGGGGGAGCAATATGAAAAAAATCTATATCCCGTTGTGAAACCCATTGGATTTTTCATTTACGTACTTATAGACTCTTGGGAATGAACATAGAATGGAATATTAATTGTTTCATTGATAATAACTGATCTTTCTTTTTCTATTGGTGCTAGTGTTTTTTTTTTGTTTTTTTTTGTTTTTTTTTGTATCCTTTTTTATAATATTATCTATATTACAGTACACTCAATGAAGGATTCTCTTTCAATATTTGACAGATATTATGCCTACTTGTCATGTTATATTATGTTCTGTTCTACCAACCAATACATTGGGTTTATGATGACTCTTTAATATGTATACTTATCTGCAAATGGCGATCATTGTGGAGAAGGAACCAGTTGATCTCCACAGATAAGCCCAATTTGACCTGAAAAATCAAGGTATAAACCACCTGGATTCTCAAAGTAGTTAAGTGAGAAGTACGGTTTTACTTACACATATCAAAATTGTGCTTAGGCATTTAGATTTGTTTTATCCTTAGGCGTGAAGGGGTTAAGGATGGAGGAGGGGCTCATTGCATAAGCAGACCTCCCCTGAAATACAAGGTCCACTTTAACTAAAATGTGCTTATTTGTGCAATACTGTTAAGTACATTTTTACCGTGCCAGGTTTCTAGAAGTCCATTTCTCATTTATTCTCATCACTTTATAAAAAAGGGTCAGGTACACAGAAGTTTAATCATTGTAGATCTGCTGGATACCATTTCATTGTAAACCAAATCATGTCTCTGCAAGCATTGAGCTTTTACCTCCCGGAATCTTTAATTTCTTTGGAAAAGATGCGGGGGTCAATGTTTGCATTTGCAGGTAGAAATATGTACATAGGTTATCAGACTATCAGTATACTGTATATAAATGACCAGCTTGGGTCTTCTGCTTCATCTGCTCCAGGTCCCTTGTGTCTACCTTGGTGAGTGCCATTTTAATAAGCACCTTACTTATATTTCTCAATAAATGTATTTTTATGTATTGGTAGATCCAGCTGCCAAGCTACACTACTTAAAAATCTCCATTAGCTTTTTTTTTTAAATGGTTTCCTGTTTAGAGTTACAGAGGGTGCGACTTATGTATGCGTTTGCATTGGCACATGAGCATGAAGAGATGGGGTGCTTTAATCACTTAAGCCCCGGACCATTTTGCTGGCCAAAGACTTTTTGCGATTCGGCACTGCGTAATTTTAACTGACAATTGCGCGGTCGTGCGACATGGCTCCCAAACAAAATTGACATCCTGTTTTTCCCACAAGTAGAGCTCTCTTTTGGTGGTATTTGATCACCACTGCGGCTTTTATTTTTTGCGCTATAAACAAAAATAGAGTGACGCATTCTTTTTTACTTTTTGCTATAATAAATATCTTGCTATATAAAACATTTTTTTCCTCAGTTTAGGCCGATATGTATTCTACATATTTTTGGTTAAAAGAAGAAAAAAAAGCAATAAGTGTTTATTGATTGGTTTGTGCAAAAGTTATAACGTCTACAAAATAGGGATTGGTTTTATGGCATTTTTGTTAATAATTTTTTTTTTTTTACTAGTAATGGTGACGATCTGCCATTTTTATCATGACTGTGACATTATGGCGAACACATTGGACAATTTGTACACATTTTTGGGACCACTGGCATTAATACAGCGATCAATGCTAAAAAAACTGCATTGATTACTGGTAAAAATGGCACTGGCAGTGAAGGGGTTAACCACTAGGGGGCTAGGGAGGGGTTAAGTGTGTCTTGGGGAGTGATTCTAACTGTACGGATGACACTTCACTGATCATAGCTCCCGATCACAATGAGCTGGGATCAGTGACAGTGTCACTAGGCAGAACGGGGAGATGCTTGTTTACATTAGCATCTCCCCATTGTTCAGCTCCGTGAGATGATCGCGGGTATCCCCGCAGCGATCGAGTCTGCAGGACTTGCGATCCTACTCACAGAGCTCCCGGTGGGGTAACGCGTGCACCGCCGGCGGCGTGCACGTGACCACACAGCGGCAAATTCAAAGGGAAGTACCTGTACGCCCATTTGCCCAGCCGTGCCATTCTGCCGATGTATATATACCGTATATACTCGAGTATAAGCCGAGATTTTCAGCCTCTTTTTTGAGGCTGAAAGTGCCCCCCTCGGCTTATACTCGAGTCATCGCTGTCTGCCCGCTCGATCAGCATGTCGAGCAGACAGACAGCGGCCATTCTATAATTCAAAAGCCGCGCCTCCGGCTCCGCCTTCGCCTGTGATAGGCGGAACACTGAATTTCCCAGCAGCCTGTGTTCCGCCTATCACGGACATCGTCTCATCCTCGTACTACGGACGAGGATGAGACGATGTCCGTGATAGGCGGAACACAGGCTGCTGGGAAATTCAGTGTTCCGCCTATCACAGGCGAAGGCGGAGGCGCGGCTTTTGAATTTTACAATGGCCGCCGAGGCGCCGACGAAGAGGGCACGGGACGGAGGCAAGGCACGGCACAGCACGGCACGGGACGGGACGGGACGGGACGGAGGCAAGGCACGACACGGGACGGAGGCAAGGCACGGCACGGGACGGAGGCAAGGAGGCAAGGCACGGGACGGAGGCTCGGGACAAAGGCTCGGGACACAGGTAGGCTGGACACACACACACACACACACACACACACACACACACACACACACACACACACACACACACACGGACACACACACACAGGGATGGATGGATGGAGACACACACACACAGGGATGGATGGATACACACACACACAGGGATGGATGGATGGAGACACACACACACAGGGATGGATGGATGGATGGACACACACACACACAGGGATGGATGGATGGATGGACACACACACACACACAGGGATGGATGGATGGATGGACACACACACACACAGGGATGGATGGATGGATGGACACACACACACACAGGGATGGATGGACGGACACACAGGGATGGACGGACACACAGGGATGGACGGACACACAGGGATGGACGGACACACACACAGGGATGGACAGGCATGTCTCACCCTCGGCTTATACACGAGTCAATAAGTTTGCCAGTTTTTTTGGGGGTAAATTGGGGGCCTCGGCTTATATTCGGGTCGGCCTATACTCGAGTATATACGGTACACATGTGGCGGTGGGCAAGTGGTTAAAAAAAAAAAACATTTCTTATTTTTATTTTATTTTTTTACACTGTCCCTTTTATATATAATTTTTTTTTTTTTTTATTCTGATCACTTTTATTGCTGTCACAAGGAATGTAAACATCCCTTGTGACAGTAATGGGCAGTTGCAGGCTCTCTTTACGGCGGGATCTGGGGTCTGGGGGATCTGGGGACCCAAACCCCTCCTTTGCACTTGAAAATATTCAAAATGTAAGATCAGTGTTTTTGAATACTGCCATTTTTTTAAACCTGTCGCTGTTGGTTGCTGAGTAAACCGGAGGTGACCTAGTGACGTTGCTTCTGGGTTTCTACAGTGGAGACCCAATCACAGCTGAACCAAGTTTGTTCGGGTCTCCAGCCAGCTGGCAGATGTGCAGGTAAGTACCGTAGTTTGTCGCCATTTCACAAGCATGCAAAATTTTAACCACTTCAGCCCCAGAAAGGATTTGGCCATTTTTTGCGATACGGCACTGCTGTATTTTAGCTGATAATTGCGTGGTCGTGTGACTCTGTACCCTAATAAAATTGATGTCCTTTTTTTCCCCACAAATAGAGCTTTTTTTTGGTTGTATTTGATCACCTCTGTGTTTTTTATTTTTTTGCGCTATAAACAAAGAAATACAGACAATTAAAAAAAAAAAAAAACATTTTCTATTTTCTGCTATAAAACACACCCAATACATTTAACTGCTTGCCGACCGACTCACGCCGATATACGTCCGCAGAAAGACTCGTACAGGCAGAATCATGTACCTGTACGTTGCCCTTTAAGAGGTGGCCAGTGTGCAAGGGTCACGGGTCTCGCAGACTCGATTTCTGTGAGGATACCCACCCACGCATCTCCCCATTCTGCCTAGTGACAGTGTCACTGATCTCTGCTCCCTGTCATCGGAGCAGAGATCAGTGATGTGTCACACACAGCCACGCCCCCCACAGTTAGAAACACGCCCCTAGGACACACTTAACCCCTACACTGCCACCAAGTGGTTAACCCCTTCACTGCCAGTGTCATTTACACAGGAATCAGTGCATTTTTATAGCACTGATTGCTGTATAAATGACAATGGTCCCAAAAATGTGTCAAAAATTTCCGATGTGTCCGCCATAATGTTGCAGTCACGATAAAAATCGCTGATCACCACAATTTAAAAAAAAAATATTAATAAACATGCCATAAAACTATCCCCTATTTTGTAAACGCTATAACTTTTGCGCAAACCAATCAATTGCTTATTGAGATTTTTTTTTTTACCAAAAATATGTAGAAGAATACGGCCTAAACTTTTGGGGGATATTTATTATAGCAAAAAGTAAAAAATTATGCATTTTTTTTTCAAAATTGTCGCTCTTTTTTTTGTTTATAGTGCAAAAAATAAAAACCACAGGGGTGATTGGCATTTTTTAATTTTTGTTTTATTTTTTTTACTAGTATTGGCAGTGATCAATGATTTTTTTTTTTGCGAGGCTGTGACATTGCAGCAGACAGATCGGTCACCTAAGATACATTTTTGACACTTTTTTTTGGGGAACCAGTGACATTACAGTGATCAATGCTAAAAATATGTACTGACATTGTACTAAGGATACTGGCAGGGAAGGGGTTAACATCAGGGGCGATCAAGGGGTTAAATGTGTTCCCTCAGTGTGCTTCTAACTGTGTGGGGGGATGGACTGGCCTGGGGCAACACACAGATTCATCTTCCTATATAGCAGAAAGACAGGATCTCTGTGTGATCCCCTGTCAGAACGGAGATCTGCCTTGTTTACTCCACCTCCCAGGCAGCTCCACACCAGACACACTTGGCCAGTTCCTTCCCTAACTCCAGCCGGTTCCCACTCGCACAGCAGTTCCAGTGACTGTCCCTCCTGACGGTAAGGCATGTAACGGCTTACCTTGGTTGGAGTCCATAATACAGGAATGTCTACTCACCCTTGCAAATACACACAGCCCACGGTAACAAGGTAAAAAGCTACCTGGGCTGTAAATCTGAGCACGGGGGCTTAACAGAAATTTGCCAAAGGATAGTTCATAGCTCCCAACTGTCCCTGACTTTGAGGGACTGTCCCTGATTTGGAGCAATGTCCCTCTGTCCCTCTTTCCTCCTCACTTGTCCCTCATTTTGGTCTAATCCATATAGTTGTGCTTCCCAGTGCTTACCCTTTCATCCAATTTTTAAATTGCTGCATTTGTACAATTTAAAACCAACATAAAGGACATAAACATAAACATAAAATAGTGGTAAAAAAAGCCCTTATAGATTTATATTTTTCGTGCTTAATTCTCCTTTAAGTGGATGTGGTGGGGGTCGTGTCCCATGCCGACATATGTTTGGTAGTAGGTGTCCCTCATTCCCATCTCAAAATGTTGGGAGGTATGATAGTTGAAGTAAAGCCGTAGTCAGGGATTCCAGAACAATAAACAAAGCCAGGGTCTGAAGCCGGGACCACTTGGCAATACAAGAGACAATGACAAAAGCCTCAGTGTGAGGCAGTGTTTTATACCCAGCTGATTGGATTAACTGCCTCAGCTGAACCAAGAGGGACAAGTACAATCGGAGTATCGCCCTCAATACTTTAGAACTAGGCATAGCTGGAAAGCAGGCTGAACAGAGAACTGAGGTGTGGCTCAGAGGTAAAGCAACAGGAGCAGCAAACAGAAGGTTATGGGTTCAATACCGCCTTGAGCCACTCTGGGGCGTGACCACACCTGACTGTCTGCTTGGCATGCTAGGGACTGTGACAAGTCATAGACAATACAACAGAATAGGATCCTAGAAGGAGGGGTCTCTATGGGGGGAGGGGGCACTGATATAAGGTAACCCTGAGCTAGGTAGGGTCTCCAATGGGGGATGCTGGCTGCTGATCTAAAAAAAATTAGGGCTGTTACTTATTATAATTTTCTTGATTGCTTAATCGACTAATTTCGATTAATTATAACGCACATACAAATCCAACTATTTTTAGCTGATCTGCTTGCATTGCAACTCTGCATTAGTCAGTGGTCAATGTGGTATACACTATATACAATCACCCGACACTAGTTGGTTTTCACAATCCATGACTTAACTTCACAGTTCACACAAATGCGTTTTAAATCCCAACTGTAGCACTCCACCTCCGATATAACTACTGTATTTATTGGCGTATAACTCTCACTTTTTCACCATGAAAATCGGGTGCAAATAGCTTGTGCATGTTATACACCAATACTTCAATTTTAGCTGCCTCTGTGGGGGCAGGGAGGGGGGGGGGCGAGCGCTGTCAGATTACATACAGTGAGAATCTCCTGTTTACTTGGCGGCCTCTGTAATAGGAAGTCCCGTCTCCTGGGCCACCATTGGACCGCTGTGCTGTCTATCATAGGAGATTCTCACTGTATGTAATCTGTTGGCGTTTGTCCTGCCCCACTCCCTGTCCTCCCTAGGCTGCAGATGGGCATCAGACTGCACTGATGGCAATGGTGAGGCTGCTACATTGACGGCAATGGTGAGATGGTGAGGCTGCTGCATTGATGGCAAGTCGACTATCTGGCATGCCCCCTCACCTCGGCACCCCCTCCCCCCTCAGGGGGAGGGGGTGCCGAGGTGGGGGTCCACTCGCAGCTCGATGGTGCACCAGTATGGAAGGTTCCCCAGTAATGGGAGTTCAAAGTTCAAAAGTTGGTTCAATTGGAGCTCAACTTGAAACGGTCATATTTCCTGAACCATAGATGGTATTGATTCACTTTTTTCGGCTCCATGTAGTCGAGGGTCTTGGGAGTATGCATGCAAAGTTTGGGGCCCATAGGACCTAAAACGGGGGAGCTATCGGGTCCCAAACATGGCCAGTTTTCACATAGGCACCAATGTAAAAATTAGATGTCCTAGGGGTACCATCTTTGGGGAGTCAGTACAGGTCGGCCTTAGGTTATAGGGGCTCCAAATTTGCACCATAGGTGCTAAAGAGTCTCCCCTACAAGTGTGCAAAGTTTGGGCTGGTTTTCACCACGTGGTTCTCCAGAAACAGGAGCTCAAAGTCAGTCACTTTGATCACATTTTGCTTCAAGCTGACCAGAGATCTATCTGGCATGCCCCCTCACCTCGGCACCCCCTCCCCCCTCAGGGGGAGGGGGTGCCGAGGTGGGGGTCCACTCGCAGCTCGATGGTGCACCAGTATGGAAGGTTCCCCAGTAATGGGAGTTCAAAGTTCAAAAGTTGGTTCAATTGGAGCTCAACTTGAAACGGTCATATTTCCTGAACCATAGATGGTATTGATTCACTTTTTTCGGCTCCATGTAGTCGAGGGTCTTGGGAGTATGCATGCAAAGTTTGGGGCCCATAGGACCTAAAACGGGGGAGCTATCGGGTCCCAAACATGGCCAGTTTTCACATAGGCACCAATGTAAAAATTAGATGTCCTAGGGGTACCATCTTTGGGGAGTCAGTACAGGTCGGCCTTAGGTTATAGGGGCTCCAAATTTGCACCATAGGTGCTAAAGAGTCTCCCCTACAAGTGTGCAAAGTTTGGGCTGGTTTTCACCACGTGGTTCTCCAGAAACAGGAGCTCAAAGTCAGTCACTTTGATCACATTTTGCTTCAAGCTGACCAGAGATCTATCTGGCATGCCCCCTCACCTCGGCACCCCCTCCCCCCTCAGGGGGAGGGGGTGCCGAGGTGGGGGTCCACTCGCAGCTCGATGGTGCACCAGTATGGAAGGTTCCCCAGTAATGGGAGTTCAAAGTTCCAAAGTTGGTTCAATTGGAGCTCAACTTGAAACGGTCATATTTCCTGAACCATAGATGGTATTGATTCACTTTTTTCGGCTCCATGTAGTCGAGGGTCTTGGGAGTATGCATGCAAAGTTTGGGGCCCATAGGACCTAAAACGGGGGAGCTATCGGGTCCCAAACATGGCCAGTTTTCACATAGGCACCAATGTAAAAATTAGATGTCCTAGGGGTACCATCTTTGGGGAGTCAGTACAGGTCGGCCTTAGGTTATAGGGGCTCCAAATTTGCACCATAGGTGCTAAAGAGTCTCCCCTACAAGTGTGCAAAGTTTGGGCTGGTTTTCACCACGTGGTTCTCCAGAAACAGGAGCTCAAAGTCAGTCACTTTGATCACATTTTGCTTCAAGCTGACCAGAGATCTATCTGGCATGCCCCCTCACCTCGGCACCCCCTCCCCCCTCAGGGGGAGGGGGTGCCGAGGTGGGGGTCCACTCGCAGCTCGATGGTGCACCAGTATGGAAGGTTCCCCAGTAATGGGAGTTCAAAGTTCAAAAGTTGGTTCAATTGGAGCTCAACTTGAAACGGTCATATTTCCTGAACCATAGATGGTATTGATTCACTTTTTTCGGCTCCATGTAGTCGAGGGTCTTGGGAGTATGCATGCAAAGTTTGGGGCCCATAGGACCTAAAACGGGGGAGCTATCGGGTCCCAAACATGGCCAGTTTTCACATAGGCACCAATGTAAAAATTAGATGTCCTAGGGGTACCATCTTTGGGGAGTCAGTACAGGTCGGCCTTAGGTTATAGGGGCTCCAAATTTGCACCATAGGTGCTAAAGAGTCTCCCCTACAAGTGTGCAAAGTTTGGGCTGGTTTTCACCACGTGGTTCTCCAGAAACAGGAGCTCAAAGTCAGTCACTTTGATCACATTTTGCTTCAAGCTGACCAGAGATCTATCTGGCATGCCCCCTCACCTCGGCACCCCCTCCCCCCTCAGGGGGAGGGGGTGCCGAGGTGGGGGTCCACTCGCAGCTCGATGGTGCACCAGTATGGAAGGTTCCCCAGTAATGGGAGTTCAAAGTTCAAAAGTTGGTTCAATTGGAGCTCAACTTGAAACGGTCATATTTCCTGAACCATAGATGGTATTGATTCACTTTTTTCGGCTCCATGTAGTCGAGGGTCTTGGGAGTATGCATGCAAAGTTTGGGGCCCATAGGACCTAAAACGGGGGAGCTATCGGGTCCCAAACATGGCCAGTTTTCACATAGGCACCAATGTAAAAATTAGATGTCCTAGGGGTACCATCTTTGGGGAGTCAGTACAGGTCGGCCTTAGGTTATAGGGGCTCCAAATTTGCACCATAGGTGCTAAAGAGTCTCCCCTACAAGTGTGCAAAGTTTGGGCTGGTTTTCACCACGTGGTTCTCCAGAAACAGGAGCTCAAAGTCAGTCACTTTGATCACATTTTGCTTCAAGCTGACCAGAGATCTATCTGGCATGCCCCCTCACCTCGGCACCCCCTCCCCCCTCAGGGGGAGGGGGTGCCGAGGTGGGGGTCCACTCGCAGCTCGATGGTGCACCAGTATGGAAGGTTCCCCAGTAATGGGAGTTCAAAGTTCAAAAGTTGGTTCAATTGGAGCTCAACTTGAAACGGTCATATTTCCTGAACCATAGATGGTATTGATTCACTTTTTTCGGCTCCATGTAGTCGAGGGTCTTGGGAGTATGCATGCAAAGTTTGGGGCCCATAGGACCTAAAACGGGGGAGCTATCGGGTCCCAAACATGGCCAGTTTTCACATAGGCACCAATGTAAAAATTAGATGTCCTAGGGGTACCATCTTTGGGGAGTCAGTACAGGTCGGCCTTAGGTTATAGGGGCTCCAAATTTGCACCATAGGTGCTAAAGAGTCTCCCCTACAAGTGTGCAAAGTTTGGGCTGGTTTTCACCACGTGGTTCTCCAGAAACAGGAGCTCAAAGTCAGTCACTTTGATCACATTTTGCTTCAAGCTGACCAGAGATCTATCTGGCATGCCCCCTCACCTCGGCACCCCCTCCCCCCTCAGGGGGAGGGGGTGCCGAGGTGGGGGTCCACTCGCAGCTCGATGGTGCACCAGTATGGAAGGTTCCCCAGTAATGGGAGTTCAAAGTTCAAAAGTTGGTTCAATTGGAGCTCAACTTGAAACGGTCATATTTCCTGAACCATAGATGGTATTGATTCACTTTTTTCGGCTCCATGTAGTCGAGGGTCTTGGGAGTATGCATGCAAAGTTTGGGGCCCATAGGACCTAAAACGGGGGAGCTATCGGGTCCCAAACATGGCCAGTTTTCACATAGGCACCAATGTAAAAATTAGATGTCCTAGGGGTACCATCTTTGGGGAGTCAGTACAGGTCGGCCTTAGGTTATAGGGGCTCCAAATTTGCACCATAGGTGCTAAAGAGTCTCCCCTACAAGTGTGCAAAGTTTGGGCTGGTTTTCACCACGTGGTTCTCCAGAAACAGGAGCTCAAAGTCAGTCACTTTGATCACATTTTGCTTCAAGCTGACCAGAGATCTATCTGGCATGCCCCCTCACCTCGGCACCCCCTCCCCCCTCAGGGGGAGGGGGTGCCGAGGTGGGGGTCCACTCGCAGCTCGATGGTGCACCAGTATGGAAGGTTCCCCAGTAATGGGAGTTCAAAGTTCAAAAGTTGGTTCAATTGGAGCTCAACTTGAAACGGTCATATTTCCTGAACCATAGATGGTATTGATTCACTTTTTTCGGCTCCATGTAGTCGAGGGTCTTGGGAGTATGCATGCAAAGTTTGGGGCCCATAGGACCTAAAACGGGGGAGCTATCGGGTCCCAAACATGGCCAGTTTTCACATAGGCACCAATGTAAAAATTAGATGTCCTAGGGGTACCATCTTTGGGGAGTCAGTACAGGTCGGCCTTAGGTTATAGGGGCTCCAAATTTGCACCATAGGTGCTAAAGAGTCTCCCCTACAAGTGTGCAAAGTTTGGGCTGGTTTTCACCACGTGGTTCTCCAGAAACAGGAGCTCAAAGTCAGTCACTTTGATCACATTTTGCTTCAAGCTGACCAGAGATCTATCTGGCATGCCCCCTCACCTCGGCACCCCCTCCCCCCTCAGGGGGAAGGGGGGGCCGAGGTGGGGGTCCACTCGCAGCTCGATGGTGCACCAGTATGGAAGGTTCCCCAGTAATGGGAGTTCAAAGTTCAAAGTCAGTCACTTTGATCACATTTTGCTTCAAGCTGACCAGAGATCTATCTGGCATGCCCCCTCACCTCGGCACCCCCTCCCCCCTCAGGGGGAGGGGGTGCCGAGGTGGGGGTCCACTCGCAGCTCGATGGTGCACCAGTATGGAAGGTTCCCCAGTAATGGGAGTTCAAAGTTCAAAAGTTGGTTCAATTGGAGCTCAACTTGAAACGGTCATATTTCCTGAACCATAGATGGTATTGATTCACTTTTTTTGGCTCCATGTAGTCGAGGGTCTTGGGAGTATGCATGCAAAGTTTGGGGCCCATAGGACCTAAAACGGGGGAGCTATCGGGTCCCAAACATGGCCAGTTTTCACATAGGCACCAATGTAAAAATTAGATGTCCTAGGGGTACCATCTTTGGGGAGTCAGTACAGGTCGGCCTTAGATTATAGGGGCTCCAAATTTGCACCATAGGTGCTAAAGAGTCTCCCCTACAAGTGTGCAAAGTTTGGGCTGGTTTTCACCACGTGGTTCTCCAGAAACAGGAGCTTAAAGTCAGTCACTTTGATCACATTTTGCTTCAAGCTGACCAGAGATCTATCTGGCATGCCCCCTCACCTCGGCACCCCCTCCCCCCTCAGGGGGAGGGGGTGCCGAGGTGGGGGTCCACTCACAGCTCGATGGTGCACCAGTATGGAAGGTTCCCCAGTAATGGGAGTTCAAAGTTCAAAAGTTGGTTCAATTGGAGCTCAACTTGAAACGGTCATATTTCCTGAACCATAGATGGTATTGATTCATTTTTTTCGGCTCCATGTAGTCGAGGGTCTTGGGAGTATGCATGCAAAGTTTGGGGCCCATAGGACCTAAAACGGGGGAGCTATCGGGTCCCAAACATGGCCAGTTTTCACATAGGCACCAATGTAAAAATTAGATGTCCTAGGGGTACCATCTTTGGGGAGTCAGTACAGGTCGGCCTTAGGTTATAGGGGCTCCAAATTTGCACCATAGGTGCTAAAGAGTCTCCCCTACAAGTGTGCAAAGTTTGGGCTGGTTTTCACCACGTGGTTCTCCAGAAACAGGAGCTTAAAGTCAGTCACTTGGATCACATTTTGCTTCAAGCTGACCAGAGATCTATCTGGCATGCCCCCTCACCTCGGCACCCCCTCCCCCCTCAGGGGGAGGGGGTGCCGAGGTGGGGGTCCACTCGCAGCTCGATGGTGCACCAGTATGGAAGGTTCCCCAGTAATGGGAGTTCAAAGTTCAAAGTCAGTCACTTTGATCACATTTTGCTTCAAGCTGACCAGAGATCTATCTGGCATGCCCCCTCACCTCGGCACCCCCTCCCCCCTCAGGGGGAGGGGGTGCCGAGGTGGGGGTCCACTCGCAGCTCGATGGTGCACCAGTATGGAAGGTTCCCCAGTAATGGGAGTTCAAAGTTCAAAAGTTGGTTCAATTGGAGCTCAACTTGAAACGGTCATATTTCCTGAACCATAGATGGTATTGATTCACTTTTTTCGGCTCCATGTAGTCGAGGGTCTTGGGAGTATGCATGCAAAGTTTGGGGCCCATAGGACCTAAAACGGGGGAGCTATCGGGTCCCAAACATGGCCAGTTTTCACATAGGCACCAATGTAAAAATTAGATGTCCTAGGGGTACCATCTTTGGGGAGTCAGTACAGGTCGGCCTTAGGTTATAGGGGCTCCAAATTTGCACCATAGGTGCTAAAGAGTCTCCCCTACAAGTGTGCAAAGTTTGGGCTGGTTTTCACCACGTGGTTCTCCAGAAACAGGAGCTTAAAGTCAGTTACTTGGATCACATTTTGCTTCAAGCTGACCAGAGATCTATCTGGCATGCCCCCTCACCTCGGCACCCCCTCCCCCCTCAGGGGGAGGGGGTGCCGAGGTGGGGGTCCACTCGCAGCTCGATGGTGCACCAGTATGGAAGGTTCCCCAGTAATGGGAGTTCAAAGTTCCAAAGTTGGTTCAATTGGAGCTCAACTTTAAACGGTCATATTTCCCGAACCATACATGGGAATGATTCACTTTCTTCAGCCCCACGTAGCCCATGGTCTTGTGAGTATGCATGCCAAGTTTGGGGCAGTTTGGACCTAAAACGGGGGAGCTATCGGGTCCCAAACATGGCCAGTTTTCACATAGGCACCAATGTAAAAATTAGATGTCCTAGGGGTACCATCTTTGGGGAGTCAGTACAGGTCGGCCTTAGGTTATAGGGGCTCCAAATTTGCACCATAGGTGCTAAAGAGTCTCCCCTACAAGTGTGCAAAGTTTGGGCTGGTTTTCACCACGTGGTTCTCCAGAAACAGGAGCTCAAAGTCAGTCACTTTGATCACATTTTGCTTCAAGCTGACCAGAGATCTATCTGGCATGCCCCCTCACCTCGGCACCCCCTCCCCCCTCAGGGGGAGGGGGTGCCGAGGTGGGGGTCCACTCGCAGCTCGATGGTGCACCAGTATGGAAGGTTCCCCAGTAATGGGAGTTCAAAGTTCAAAGTCAGTCACTTTGATCACATTTTGCTTCAAGCTGACCAGAGATCTATCTGGCATGCCCCCTCACCTCGGCACCCCCTCCCCCCTCAGGGGGAGGGGGTGCCGAGGTGGGGGTCCACTCGCAGCTCGATGGTGCACCAGTATGGAAGGTTCCCCAGTAATGGGAGTTCAAAGTTCAAAAGTTGGTTCAATTGGAGCTCAACTTGAAACGGTCATATTTCCTGAACCATAGATGGTATTGGTTCACTTTTTTCGGCTCCATGTAGTCGAGGGTCTTGGGAGTATGCATGCAAAGTTTGGGGCCCATAGGACCTAAAACGGGGGAGCTATCGGGTCCCAAACATGGCCAGTTTTCACATAGGCACCAATGTAAAAATTAGATGTCCTAGGGGTACCATCTTTGGGGAGTCAGTACAGGTCGGCCTTAGGTTATAGGGGCTCCAAATTTGCACCATAGGTGCTAAAGAGTCTCCCCTACAAGTGTGCAAAGTTTGGGCTGGTTTTCACCACGTGGTTCTCCAGAAACAGGAGCTTAAAGTCAGTCACTTTGATCACATTTTGCTTCAAGCTGACCAGAGATCTATCTGGCATGCCCCCTCACCTCGGCACCCTCTCCCCCCTCAGGGGGAGGGGGTGCCGAGGTGGGGGTCCACTCGCAGCTCGATGGTGCACCAGTATGGAAGGTTCCCCAGTAATGGGAGTTCAAAGTTCCAAAGTTGGTTCAATTGGAGCTCAACTTTAAACGGTCATATTTCCCGAACCATACATGGGAATGATTCACTTTCTTCAGCCCCACGTAGCCCATGGTCTTGTGAGTATGCATGCCAAGTTTGGGGCAGTTTGGACCTAAAACGGGGGAGCTATCGGGTCCCAAACATGGCCAGTTTTCACATAGGCACCAATGTAAAAATTAGATGTCCTAGGGGTACCATCTTTGGGGAGTCAGTACAGGTCGGCCTTAGGTTATAGGGGCTCCAAATTTGCACCATAGGTGCTAAAGAGTCTCCCCTACAAGTGTGCAAAGTTTGGGCTGGTTTTCACCACGTGGTTCTCCAGAAACAGGAGCTCAAAGTCAGTCACTTTGATCACATTTTGCTTCAAGCTGACCAGAGATCTATCTGGCATGCCCCCTCACCTCGGCACCCCCTCCCCCCTCAGGGGGAGGGGGTGCCGAGGTGGGGGTCCACTCGCAGCTCGATGGTGCACCAGTATGGAAGGTTCCCCAGTAATGGGAGTTCAAAGTTCCAAAGTTGGTTCAATTGGAGCTCAACTTGAAACAGTCATATTTCCTGAACCATAGATGGTATTGATTCACTTTTTTTGGCTCCATGTAGTCGAGGGTCTTGGGAGTATGCATGCAAAGTTTGGGGCCCATAGGACCTAAAACGGGGGAGCTATCGGGTCCCAAACATGGCCAGTTTTCACATAGGCACCAATGTAAAAATTAGATGTCCTAGGGGTACCATCTTTGGGGAGTCAGTACAGGTCGGCCTTAGGTTATAGGGGCTCCAAATTTGCACCATAGGTGCTAAAGAGTCTCCCCTACAAGTGTGCAAAGTTTGGGCTGGTTTTCACCACGTGGTTCTCCAGAAACAGGAGCTCAAAGTCAGTCACTTTGATCACATTTTGCTTCAAGCTGACCAGAGATCTATCTGGCATGCCCCCTCACCTCGGCACCCCCTCCCCCCTCAGGGGGAGGGGGTGCCGAGGTGGGGGTCCACTCGCAGCTCGATGGTGCACCAGTATGGAAGGTTCCCCAGTAATGGGAGTTCAAAGTTCAAAAGTTGGTTCAATTGGAGCTCAACTTGAAACGGTCATATTTCCTGAACCATAGATGGTATTGATTCACTTTTTTCGGCTCCATGTAGTCGAGGGTCTTGGGAGTATGCATGCAAAGTTTGGGGCCCATAGGACCTAAAACGGGGGAGCTATCGGGTCCCAAACATGGCCAGTTTTCACATAGGCACCAATGTAAAAATTAGATGTCCTAGGGGTACCATCTTTGGGGAGTCAGTACAGGTCGGCCTTAGGTTATAGGGGCTCCAAATTTGCACCATAGGTGCTAAAGAGTCTCCCCTACAAGTGTGCAAAGTTTGGGCTGGTTTTCACCACGTGGTTCTCCAGAAACAGGAGCTCAAAGTCAGTCACTTTGAACACATTTTGCTTCAAGCTGACCAGAGATCTATCTGGCATGCCCCCTCACCTCGGCACCCCCTCCCCCCTCAGGGGGAGGGGGTGCCGAGGTGGGGGTCCACTCGCAGCTCGATGGTGCACCAGTATGGAAGGTTCCCCAGTAATGGGAGTTCAAAGTTCAAAAGTTGGTTCAATTGGAGCTCAACTTGAAACGGTCATATTTCCTGAACCATAGATGGTATTGATTCACTTTTTTCGGCTCCATGTAGTCGAGGGTCTTGGGAGTATGCATGCAAAGTTTGGGGCCCATAGGACCTAAAACGGGGGAGCTATCGGGTCCCAAACATGGCCAGTTTTCACATAGGCACCAATGTAAAAATTAGATGTCCTAGGGGTACCATCTTTGGGGAGTCAGTACAGGTCGGCCTTAGGTTATAGGGGCTCCAAATTTGCACCATAGGTGCTAAAGAGTCTCCCCTACAAGTGTGCAAAGTTTGGGCTGGTTTTCACCACGTGGTTCTCCAGAAACAGAAGCTCAAAGTCAGTCACTTTGATCACATTTTGCTTCAAGCTGACCAGAGATCTATCTGGCATGCCCCCTCACCTCGGCACCCCCTCCCCCCTCAGGGGGAGGGGGTGCCGAGGTGGGGGTCCACTCGCAGCTCGATGGTGCACCAGTATGGAAGGTTCCCCAGTAATGGGAGTTCAAAGTTCAAAGTCAGTCACTTTGATCACATTTTGCTTCAAGCTGACCAGAGATCTATCTGGCATGCCCCCTCACCTCGGCACCCCCTCCCCCCTCAGGGGGAGGGGGTGCCGAGGTGGGGGTCCACTCGCAGCTCGATGGTGCACCAGTATGGAAGGTTCCCCAGTAATGGGAGTTCAAAGTTCAAAAGTTGGTTCAATTGGAGCTCAACTTGAAACGGTCATATTTCCTGAACCATAGATGGTATTGATTCACTTTTTTCGGCTCCATGTAGTCGAGGGTCTTGGGAGTATGCATGCAAAGTTTGGGGCCCATAGGACCTAAAACGGGGGAGCTATCGGGTCCCAAACATGGCCAGTTTTCACATAGGCACCAATGTAAAAATTAGATGTCCTAGGGGTACCATCTTTGGGGAGTCAGTACAGGTCGGCCTTAGGTTATAGGGGCTCCAAATTTGCACCATAGGTGCTAAAGAGTCTCCCCTACAAGTGTGCAAAGTTTGGGCTGGTTTTCACCACGTGGTTCTCCAGAAACAGGAGCTCAAAGTCAGTCACTTTGATCACATTTTGCTTCAAGCTGACCAGAGATCTATCTGGCATGCCCCCTCACCTCGGCACCCCCTCCCCCCTCAGGGGGAGGGGGTGCCGAGGTGGGGGTCCACTCGCAGCTCGATGGTGCACCAGTATGGAAGGTTCCCCAGTAATGGGAGTTCAAAGTTCCACAGTTGGTTCAATTGGAGCTCAACTTTAAACGGTCATATTTCCCGAACCATACATGGGAATGATTCACTTTCTTCAGCCCCACGTAGCCCAGGGTCTTGTGAGTATGCATGCAAAGTTTGGGGCCCATAGGACCTAAAACAGGGGAGCTATCGGGTCCCAAACATGGCCAGTTTTCACATAGGCACCAATGTAAAAATTAGATGTCCTAGGGGTACCATCTTTGGGGAGTCAGTACAGGTCGGCCTTAGGTTATAGGGGCTCCAAATTTGCACCATAGGTGCTAAAGAGTCTCCCCTACAAGTGTGCAAAGTTTGGGCTGGTTTTCACCACGTGGTTCTCCAGAAACAGGAGCTCAAAGTCAGTCACTTTGATCACATTTTGCTTCAAGCTGACCAGAGATCTATCTGGCATGCCCCCTCACCTCGGCACCCCCTCCCCCCTCAGGGGGAGGGGGTGCCGAGGTGGGGGTCCACTCGCAGCTCGATGGTGCACCAGTATGGAAGGTTCCCCAGTAATGGGAGTTCAAAGTTCAAAAGTTGGTTCAATTGGAGCTCAACTTGAAACGGTCATATTTCCTGAACCATAGATGGTATTGATTCACTTTTTTCGGCTCCATGTAGTCGAGGGTCTTGGGAGTATGCATGCAAAGTTTGGGGCCCATAGGACCTAAAACAGGGGAGCTATCGGGTCCCAAACATGGCCAGTTTTCACATAGGCACCAATGTAAAAATTAGATGTCCTAGGGGTACCATCTTTGGGGAGTCAGTACAGGTCGGCCTTAGGTTATAGGGGCTCCAAATTTGCACCATAGGTGCTAAAGAGTCTCCCCTACAAGTGTGCAAAGTTTGGGCTGGTTTTCACCACGTGGTTCTCCAGAAACAGGAGCTCAAAGTCAGTCACTTTGATCACATTTTGCTTCAAGCTGACCAGAGATCTATCTGGCATGCCCCCTCACCTCGGCACCCCCTCCCCCCTCAGGGGGAGGGGGTGCCGAGGTGGGGGTCCACTCGCAGCTCGATGGTGCACCAGTATGGAAGGTTCCCCAGTAATGGGAGTTCAAAGTTCAAAAGTTGGTTCAATTGGAGCTCAACTTGAAACGGTCATATTTCCTGAACCATAGATGGTATTGATTCACTTTTTTCGGCTCCATGTAGTCGAGGGTCTTGGGAGTATGCATGCAAAGTTTGGGGCCCATAGGACCTAAAACGGGGGAGCTATCGGGTCCCAAACATGGCCAGTTTTCACATAGGCACCAATGTAAAAATTAGATGTCCTAGGGGTACCATCTTTGGGGAGTCAGTACAGGTCGGCCTTAGATTATAGGGGCTCCAAATTTGCACCATAGGTGCTAAAGAGTCTCCCCTACAAGTGTGCAAAGTTTGGGCTGGTTTTCACCACGTGGTTCTCCAGAAACAGGAGCTTAAAGTCAGTCACTTTGATCACATTTTGCTTCAAGCTGACCAGAGATCTATCTGGCATGCCCCCTCACCTCGGCACCCCCTCCCCCCTCAGGGGGAGGGGGTGCCGAGGTGGGGGTCCACTCACAGCTCGATGGTGCACCAGTATGGAAGGTTCCCCAGTAATGGGAGTTCAAAGTTCAAAGTCAGTCACTTTGATCACATTTTGCTTCAAGCTGACCAGAGATCTATCTGGCATGCCCCCTCACCTCGGCACCCCCTCCCCCCTCAGGGGGAGGGGGTGCCGAGGTGGGGGTCCACTCGCAGCTCGATGGTGCACCAGTATGGAAGGTTCCCCAGTAATGGGAGTTCAAAGTTCAAAGTCAGTCACTTTGATCACATTTTGCTTCAAGCTGACCAGAGATCTATCTGGCATGCCCCCTCACCTCGGCACCCCCTCCCCCCTCAGGGGGAGGGGGTGCCGAGGTGGGGGTCCACTCGCAGCTCGATGGTGCACCAGTATGGAAGGTTCCCCAGTAATGGGAGTTCAAAGTTCAAAAGTTGGTTCAATTGGAGCTCAACTTGAAACGGTCATATTTCCTGAACCATAGATGGTATTGATTCACTTTTTTCGGCTCCATGTAGTCGAGGGTCTTGTGAGTATGCATGCAAAGTTTGGGGCCCATAGGACCTAAAACGGGGGAGCTATCGGGTCCCAAACATGGCCAGTTTTCACATAGGCACCAATGTAAAAATTAGATGTCCTAGGGGTACCATCTTTGGGGAGTCAGTACAGGTCGGCCTTAGGTTATAGGGGCTCCAAATTTGCACCATAGGTGCTAAAGAGTCTCCCCTACAAGTGTGCAAAGTTTGGGCTGGTTTTCACCACGTGGTTCTCCAGAAACAGGAGCTTAAAGTCAGTCACTTTGATCACATTTTGCTTCAAGCTGACCAGAGATCTATCTGGCATGCCCCCTCACCTCGGAACCCCCTCCCCCCTCAGGGGGAGGGGGTGCCGAGGTGGGGGTCCACTCGCAGCTCGATGGTGCACCAGTATGGAAGGTTCCCCAGTAATGGGAGTTCAAAGTTCCAAAGTTGGTTCAATTGGAGCTCAACTTTAAACGGTCATATTTCCCGAACCATACATGGGAATGATTCACTTTCTTCAGCCCCACGTAGCCCATGGTCTTGTGAGTATGCATGCCAAGTTTGGGGCAGTTTGGACCTAAAACGGGGGAGCTATCGGGTCCCAAACATGGCCAGTTTTCACATAGGCACCAATGTAAAAATTAGATGTCCTAGGGGTACCATCTTTGGGGAGTCAGTACAGGTCGGCCTTAGGTTATAGGGGCTCCAAATTTGCACCATAGGTGCTAAAGAGTCTCCCCTACAAGTGTGCAAAGTTTGGGCTGGTTTTCACCACGTGGTTCTCCAGAAACAGGAGCTCAAAGTCAGTCACTTTGATCACATTTTGCTTCAAGCTGACCAGAGATCTATCTGGCATGCCCCCTCACCTCGGCACCCCCTCCCCCCTCAGGGGGAGGGGGTGCCGAGGTGGGGGTCCACTCGCAGCTCGATGGTGCACCAGTATGGAAGGTTCCCCAGTAATGGGAGTTCAAAGTTCCAAAGTTGGTTCAATTGGAGCTCAACTTTAAACGGTCATATTTCCCGAACCATACATGGGAATGATTCACTTTCTTCAGCCCCACGTAGCCCATGGTCTTGTGAGTATGCATGCCAAGTTTGGGGCAGTTTGGACCTAAAACGGGGGAGCTATCGGGTCCCAAACATGGCCAGTTTTCACATAGGCACCAATGTAAAAATTAGATGTCCTAGGGGTACCATCTTTGGGGAGTCAGTACAGGTCGGCCTTAGGTTATAGGGGCTCCAAATTTGCACCATAGGTGCTAAAGAGTCTCCCCTACAAGTGTGCAAAGTTTGGGCTGGTTTTCACCACGTGGTTCTCCAGAAACAGGAGCTCAAAGTCAGTCACTTTGATCACATTTTGCTTCAAGCTGACCAGAGATCTATCTGGCATGCCCCCTCACCTCGGCACCCCCTCCCCCCTCAGGGGGAGGGGGTGCCGAGGTGGGGGTCCACTCGCAGCTCGATGGTGCACCAGTATGGAAGGTTCCCCAGTAATGGGAGTTCAAAGTTCAAAAGTTGGTTCAATTGGAGCTCAACTTGAAACGGTCATATTTCCTGAACCATAGATGGTATTGATTCACTTTTTTCGGCTCCATGTAGTCGAGGGTCTTGGGAGTATGCATGCAAAGTTTGGGGCCCATAGGACCTAAAACGGGGGAGCTATCGGGTCCCAAACATGGCCAGTTTTCACATAGGCACCAATGTAAAAATTAGATGTCCTAGGGGTACCATCTTTGGGGAGTCAGTACAGGTCGGCCTTAGGTTATAGGGGCTCCAAATTTGCACCATAGGTGCTAAAGAGTCTCCCCTACAAGTGTGCAAAGTTTGGGCTGGTTTTCACCACGTGGTTCTCCAGAAACAGGAGCTTAAAGTCAGTCACTTTGATCACATTTTGCTTCAAGCTGACCAGAGATCTATCTGGCATGCCCCCTCACCTCGGGGGGAGGGGGTGCCGAGGTGGGGGTCCACTCGCAGCTCGATGGTGCACCAGTATGGAAGGTTCCCCAGTAATGGGAGTTCAAAGTTCAAAAGTTGGTTCAATTGGAGCTCAACTTGAAACGGTCATATTTCCTGAACCATAGATGGTATTGATTCACTTTTTTCGGCTCCATGTAGTCGAGGGTCTTGGGAGTATGCATGCAAAGTTTGGGGCCCATAGGACCTAAAACGGGGGAGCTATTGGGTCCCAAACATGGCCAGTTTTCACATAGGCACCAATGTAAAAATTAGATGTCCTAGGGGTACCATCTTTGGGGAGTCAGTACAGGTCGGCCTTAGGTTATAGGGGCTCCAAATTTGCACCATAGGTGCTAAAGAGTCTCCCCTACAAGTGTACAAAGTTTGGGTTGGTTTTCACCACGTGGTTCTCCAGAAACAGGAGCTTAAAGTCAGTCACTTTGATCACATTTTGCTTCAAGCTGACCAGAGATCTATCTGGCATGCCCCCTCACCTCGGCACCCCCTCCCCCCTCAGGGGGAGGGGGTGCCGAGGTGGGGGTCCACTCGCAGCTCGATGGTGCACCAGTATGGAAGGTTCCCCAGTAATGGGAGTTCAAAGTTCAAAAGTTGGTTCAATTGGAGCTCAACTTGAAACGGTCATATTTCCTGAACCATAGATGGTATTGATTCACTTTTTTCGGCTCCATGTAGTCGAGGGTCTTGGGAGTATGCATGCAAAGTTTGGGGCCCATAGGACCTAAAACGGGGGAGCTATCGGGTCCCAAACATGGCCAGTTTTCACATAGGCACCAATGTAAAAATTAGATGTCCTAGAGGTACCATCTTTGGGGAGTCAGTACAGGTCGGCCTTAGGTTATAGGGGCTCCAAATTTGTACCATAGGTGCTAAAGAGTCTCCCCTACAAGTGTGCAAAGTTTGGGCTGGTTTTCACCACGTGGTTCTCCAGAAACAGGAGCTTAAAGTCAGTCACTTTGATCACATTTTGCTTCAAGCTGACCAGAGATCTATCTGGCATGCCCCCTCACCTCGGGGGGAGGGGGTGCCGAGGTGGGGGTCCACTCGCAGCTCGATGGTGCACCAGTATGGAAGGTTCCCCAGTAGTGATGGACGAACTTCCGACGGGACGTTTCGCGAACGCGAAACGCGAACGGACACAAACGTTCGCGAAAACGACCGTTCGCCGCGGGCTCCATTGACTTCAATGGGAGGCGAATTTCGCAAACCTTTAGGTCGAATTTGCGGCCACGGGGTAATTATTAGGGGGTAGCACGTAGTCCCACCACCTGGACAATAGCATAATACATGTATGAGGTGAATTTGGGATCGATAACTACAAGCATTTTTTTTTTATTTGGGAAATTGTTCTGACAATTCAGGACTATGGAGCTAATGAAGGCAATGGAGGAGAGGGAAGGTCAGGGACCAGGGTAGGCAAACAAGAGGGTGCAGGAGATACAGAGCACTGACAGCAGCACCGTAATACAGAGCACTGACATCAGCACCGTGACATACAGCGCTGACAGCAGCTCCGTGACATACAGCGCTGACAGCAGCTCCGTGACATACAGCGCTGACAGCAGCTCCGTGACATACAGCGCTGACAGCAGCTCCGTGACATACAGCGCTGACAGCAGCTCCGTGACATACAGCGCTGACAGCAGCACCGTGACATACAGCGCTGACAGCAGCTCCGTGACATACAGCGCTGACAGCAGCTCCGTGACATACAGCGCTGACAGCAGCTCCGTGACATACAGCACTGACAGCAGCTCCGTGACATACAGCGCTGACAGCAGCTCCGTGACATACAGCGCTGACAGCAGCACCGTGACATACAGCGCTGACAGCAGCTCCGTGACATACAGCGCTGACAGCAGCTCCGTGACATACAGCGCTGACAGCAGCTCCGTGACATACAGCGCTGACAGCAGCTCCGTGACATACAGCGCTGACAGCAGCTCCGTGACATACAGCGCTGACAGCAGCTCCGTGACATACAGCGCTGACAGCAGCTCCGTGACATACAGCGCTGACAGCAGCTCCGTGACATACAGCGCTGACAGCAGCTCCGTGACATACAGCGCTGACAGCAGCTCCGTGACATACAGCGCTGACAGCAGCACCGTAAGCAGCCCCAGGAGGAAGTCAGCACAGCACAGGGATGGTGTGATCCCCTCATAATAAGAACCCCCAGGAGGAAGTCAGCACAGCACAGGGATGGTGGGAGCCCCTCATAATAAGAACACCCAGGAGGAAGTCAGCACAGCACAGGGATGGTGGGAACCCCTCATAATAAGCAGCCCCAGTAGAAATATGACACCGCTCAACCTCTTCAAAGAGGAGGGTAGGGGCATATAGTACGGTGTGCTTTTTTGGGTCAGGGAAGTGAGCCAAATGAATTAAGAAGGTCTGTGTGCTTGATTCCAAAAATTGTTTATAGACATATACATGGTCTACTGATCACATGTGTTGAATTCCTCCGAGATCCATGCCTCATTCATTTTTAGAAATGTGAGGTAGTTAACACTGTGGTGAGCTAGGCGAGTACGCTTATCGGTCACAATCCCCCCTGCTGCGCTGAACGTCCTTTCGGACAGGACACTGGATGAGGGGCAAGCCAACAGTTCGATTGCAAATTGGGCAAGCTCTGGCCAGAGGTCAAGCCTGCCCACCCAGTAGTCTAGGGGTTCATCACTCCTCAGAGCGTCCACATCGGCCGTTAACCCAATGTAGTCGGACACCTGACGGTCTAGGCGTTCCCTGATGCTGGATCCGGATGACACCTGTCGATGGGTCGGCTGAAAGAATGACCTCATATCCGAAGTCACCAACACATCTTCAAACCGGCCTCTTCTTGCAGGCGCTGTTGGATTGGTACCCGCAAATCCTTCTCTGGGAGTGGGAATTGCTCCTCTGCCAGCGCACGCAAAAGCAGAATGCAGCATTTCTCGAAGCAAGGCCTGGAAGTGCTGCATTCTGACAGCCCTCTGCGACGGCGGTAACATTTCCGCCATTTTGTGTTTGTACCGGGGGTCTAAGTACGTTGCCACCCAGTACTGGTCCTTGACCCTCATGCTTTTTATACGGGGGTCCCTATTAAAACACTGGAGCATGAAGGCCCCCATTTGCACTAAAGTGGAAGCGGTGTGGTGGCCTGGCTCCTGCTCATCATCCAGGATAATGTCGTCCTCTTCATTCTCCTCTCCCCATCCTCGCACAACAGGGATCCCAGAAAGGTTTAAAGCATGCTCTTCTTGCTCCTGCTCATCCGCCCCGGCACCATCCTCCTCTGACTCCTCATCAGACTCCTGTTGTTGACTTGTCTCAGATAGAGTAGCCCCCCCTGGGAATTCATCCAGCATTGCGACTTCCTCATCTTCCCGCTCCTGCTCCTCCACAGCCTGATCAATGACACGACGCAATGCACGCTCCAGAAAGAAGGCATAAGGTACCATGTCACTGATGGCGCCATGGCTGCGACTGACCAGTTTGGTGATCTCCTCAAATGGCCGCAGAAGTCTGCATGTGTCGCGCATGAGCAGCCACTGGCGCGGTGAAAAAAAACCCAGCTCCCCAGAACCGTTTCTTTCGCAGAGTTCATACAGGTAGACGTTAACTGCACGTTTCTGCTGGAGCAGCCTATCAAGCATATAGAAGGTTGAGTTCCATCGCGTCGGGCAATCGCAAATAAGACGTCTGACCGGCAGATGGTGTCGCCGCTGAATGTCAGCAAGGCGAGCCATGGCCGTGTAAGATCTTCTGAAATGGGCCGAGATTTTCCTTGCCTGCCGCAAGATGTCCTGGACCCCAGGGTATTTGACAAGGAATCGCTGCACGACCAAGTTTAAGACGTGTGCCATGCACGGCACGTGCGTGATTTTGCCCTGTTTCAATGCGCTAAGCAGATTGGCACCGTTGTCACACACCACTTTACCAACTGTCAAATTGAGCGGTGTTAGCCACTCATCTGCCTGTGAACGCAAAGCTGAAAGGAGTGCCGGGCCAGTGTGGCTCTTTGCTTCCAGGCACAACAGACGCAGCACGGCATGGCAACGTCTCACCTGGCATGTGGAATAGGTTCTGGGGAGCTTGGGCGGTGCAGTGGAAGAGACGCTAGCAGCGGAAAAGGAGGAGGCAGCTGAGGAGGAGAGGGAGGAGGATGGAGTAGGAGGAGGAGAAGAAGAGTCAGGCCTGCATGCAATCCGTGGCGGTAAAACCAAATCTACACGGGTGCCACGGGTTACATGCTTGACGGCCGTCAGAAGGTTCACCCAGTGGGCAGTAAAACTGATATACCTTCCCTGCCCGTGTTTGCTAGACCACGTGTCTGTGGTCAGATGTATCTTGGCACCGACACTGTGTGCCAGAGATACATTCACTTGCCGCTGAACATGGCCATATAGCTCTGGGATGCCCTTCTCTGAGAAATACTTCCTTCCTGGGACCTTCCATTGTGGTGTTCCAATGGCCACAAATTTGCGAAAGGCCTCCGAGTCCACCAGTTTATATGGCAGTAGTTGGCGGGCTATGAGTTCTGACAAGCCAGCCGCCAACCGTTGGGCAAGAGGGTTATCCGGCGTCATCATTTTTTTACGCTCAAACATTAGGCCCACGGAAGCCTGCCTTTTTGCAGAAAAATGTGAGCTTGGCGTGATGGAAGGTGGAGTGGAGGACAATTGTGAGGAGAGAGGAGAAGGAGAAGTAGAAGACGAGGCTGGACGGTGAGAGCCTGCAGTGTGGCTTTGTGTGTTCCGTTGCTCCCACTGGGCTCGGTGATGGCTGCTCATGTGCCTTCTTAAGGCGGTCGTCCCTAGGTGAGTATTGGGCTTACCGCGACTAACGCGTTGACTGCAAAGATTGCAGATGGCAACGCTATTGTCAGCAGCGGACACGTTAAAAAAAGCCCACACTGCGGAGCCATGTGCCGGTGTCCTGGGAGCGCCAGATGTGACCGTACATGGTCGATGACTCGCTCCTGATACATTTGCAGTCTGCTTTGTCCCTGCTGTGCAATGTAAGTCATTGCTGCTTCTCCTCCCTATCTGCTGGTCCATATCTCCCTCTGAACTCCCCTCCTCTTCCTCTCTTGTGGGCACCCACGTGACATCACTAGACACGTCATCATCAACGTCACCTTCCCCACCGCTATAAGTAGAGTAGGCAGCAACACCGGGGACCAACCTCCTCCTTGGGCTGATCTGGGTACTGGCGTCAGACTGCTGAGTAGCGCTTGTTGCTACCTCCTCTTCCTGATCCAATACCAAGAGTGGCTGCGCATCAGAAATGTCCTCTTGATATGGATCGGAAAATAATTCCAGTGACTCAAGCGGAAGGTATGTGGTGGTGGTGGTGGTGGTCGTGTTGTTGGTGGTAGTGTCTTTGGGGGTGCACATAGCAGAGAGTGAAGAAGAGGGTGCAGATCGAGAGGATGAGGAGGGTGCAGAAGAGTAAGGCTGAGCGAGCCACTCAACCAAGTCTGGTGCATCCTTTAAAGTAATTGAACGCACCTTCTGCAACTTCCCACTTTGGCTCAAGCCTGTTGCTCCTGCCCTACCCCTACCACCCCTGCGGAAGGGCCTGCCTCTTCCTCTGCATGTCATTTTTTAAATGACCCTGTGACAAAACTCTTAGTCCCTATACCGCTGAAGGACTGCTGCAGTATAGGTGAGCGGTCAGCAGTGGTGCACGTCAACCCTATCTATTGTGGACCGATAGCGGTCCTTACAGAACAGCAGACTGTACCGCACTCAAGCCTATGTACCGTAGCACCCTATACCAAGTTACCAGTCCTTATAAGAACTTTTGTGGACCAAGCAGGTTGTGTATTAGTGTTTAGCAGACTGTACGTCAGTCCCTATACCGCTGAAGGACTGCTGCAGTATAGGGCAGCGGTCAGCAGTGGTGCACGTCAACCCTATCTATTGTGGACCGATAGCGGTCCTTACAGAACAGCAGACTGTACCGCACTCAAGCCTATGTACCGTAGCACCCTATACCAAGTTACCAGTCCTTATAAGAACTTTTGTGGACCAAGCAGGTTGTGTATTAGTGTTTAGCAGACTGTACGTCAGTCCCTATACCGCTGAAGGACTGCTGCAGTATAGGGCAGCGGTCAGCAGTGGTGCACGTCAACCCTATCTATTGTGGACCGATAGCGGTCCTTACAGAACAGCAGACTGTACCGCACTCAAGCCTATGTACCGTAGCACCCTATACCAAGTTACCAGTCCTTATAAGAACTTTTGTGGAACAAGCAGGTTGTGTGTTAGTGATTAGCAGACTGTACGTCAGTCCCTATACCAATGAAGGACTGCTGCAGTATAGGGCAGCGGTCAGCAGTAGTGCACGGCAACCCTATGTATTGTGGACCGATAGCGGTCCTTACAGAACAGCAGACTGTAACGCACTCAGGCCTATGTACCGTAGCACCCTATACCAAGTTACCAGTCCTTATAAGAACTTTTGTGGACCAAGCAGGTTGTGTGTTAGTGATTAGCAGACTGTACGTCAGTCCCTATACCAATGAAGGACTGCTGCAGTATAGGGCAGCGGTCAGCAGTAGTGCACGGCAACCCTATGTATTGTGGACCGATAGCGGTCCTTACAGAACAGCAGACTGTACTGCACTCAGGCCTATGTACCGTAGCACCCTATACCAAGTTACCAGTCCTTATAAAAACTTTTGTGGACCAAGCAGGTTGTGTGTTAGTGTTTAGCAGACTGTGCGTCAGTCCCTATACCGCTGAAGGACTGCTGCAGTATAGGGCAGCGGTCAGCAGTAGTGCACGGCAACCCTATGTATTGTGGACCGATAGCGGTCCTTACAGAACAGCAGACTGTAACGCACTCAGGCCTATGTACCGTAGCACCCTATACCAAGTTACCAGTCCTTATAAGAACTTTTGTGGACCAAGCAGGTTGTGTGTTAGTGATTAGCAGACTGTACGTCAGTCCCTATACCAATGAAGGACTGCTGCAGTATAGGGCAGCGGTCAGCAGTAGTGCACGGCAACCCTATGTATTGTGGACCGATAGCGGTCCTTACAGAACAGCAGACTGTACTGCACTCAGGCCTATGTACCGTAGCACCCTATACCAAGTTACCAGTCCTTATAAGAACTTTTGTGGACCAAGCAGGTTGTGTGTTAGTGATTAGCAGACTGTACGTCAGTCCCTATACCAATGAAGGACTGCTGCAGTATAGGGCAGCGGTCAGCAGTAGTGCACGGCAACCCTATGTATTGTGGACCGATAGCGGTCCTTACAGAACAGCAGACTGTACTGCACTCAGGCCTATGTACCGTAGCACCCTATACCAAGTTACCAGTCCTTATAAGAACTTTTGTGGACCAAGCAGGTTGTGTATTAGTGTTTAGCAGACTGTGCGTCAGTCCCTATACCGCTGAAGGACTGCTGCAGTATAGGGCAGCGGTCAGCAGTAGTGCACGGCAACCCTATGTATTGTGGACCGATAGCGGTCCTTACAGAACAGCAGACTGTACCGCACCCAAGCCTATGTACCGTAGCACCCTAGACAGACCAAGTTACCAGTCCTGATAAAGAGCTTTGTGGAACAAGTGAGTTGTGAATGATTAGCAGACTGCAGCAGAAGGGCAGCAGTCAAGTATAATATTCTTTCTATATTTGGAAGAAAGAATATTATACGTGTACAAGCCTATTACCGTACCACTGATACCAGTCCTGAAAAGAACCTTTGTGGAACTAATAGTAACAGCAAGTCTTTAAAATTATCCTCACTGCCTGACACACTGCTTCCTGCCTGTCCCTATACAAATTGGCAAAAAAGAGTAGGCTGGAACGATTAGCTGGAACAGCTCTTTTGTGGACCTGATAGTAACAGCTAATGATGATGATGATGATGATGATGAAGAAAGACTAATCTGGCTGAGCTGTCCCTAAAATAGCAGCATACAGCGCTCTGTCCCTTTATCTAAACTGACAAAAGAAACTCAGGCTGCTGACCTAACACCTATACCAGTCCTGAAAAGAACTTTTGTGTACCAAATAGCTAGCGTTTTCTCTGTCCCTACTCCACACAGGATCCTTTCCCTACAGTGACAGAAGAAAGAATGTAAAATGGCCACCGGATCGGGTGTATTTATAGGTTAGGGGGAATGTCCAAGTGTCCATGAGCTGTCATGTCTCAATTGGTTGTCCTGTAACACATGATAAACGTGTCACGAAAGGTTAAAGTTCTTGTATACATTAAACACGTAAGTCCGCCGGGGCGAACGACGGAAAAAGGCGTTCGAACCCGCGGACGGCGAAAGTCGGAAATTCGCCGCGAAACGACCGCCGGGCGAACCGTTCGGCCATCACTATTCCCCAGTAATGGGAGTTCAAAGTTCAAAAGTTGGTTCAATTGGAGCTCAACTTGAAACGGTCATATTTCCTGAACCATAGATGGTATTGATTCACTTTTTTCGGCTCCATGTAGTCGAGGGTCTTGGGAGTATGCATGCAAAGTTTGGGGCCCATAGGACCTAAAACGGGGGAGCTATCGGGTCCCAAACATGGCCAGTTTTCACATAGGCACCAATGTAAAAATTAGATGTCCTAGGGGTACCATCTTTGGGGAGTCAGTACAGGTCGGCCTTAGGTTATAGGGGCTCCAAATTTGCACCATAGGTGCTAAAGAGTCTCCCCTACAAGTGTGCAAAGTTTGGGCTGGTTTTCACCACGTGGTTCTCCAGAAACAGGAGCTCAAAGTCAGTCACTTTGATCACATTTTGCTTCAAGCTGACCAGAGATCTATCTGGCATGCCCCCTCACCTCGGCACCCCCTCCCCCCTCAGGGGGAGGGGGTGCCGAGGTGGGGGTCCACTCGCAGCTCGATGGTGCACCAGTATGGAAGGTTCCCCAGTAATGGGAGTTCAAAGTTCAAAAGTTGGTTCAATTGGAGCTCAACTTGAAACGGTCATATTTCCTGAACCATAGATGGTATTGATTCACTTTTTTCGGCTCCATGTAGTCGAGGGTCTTGGGAGTATGCATGCAAAGTTTGGGGCCCATAGGACCTAAAACGGGGGAGCTATCGGGTCCCAAACATGGCCAGTTTTCACATAGGCACCAATGTAAAAATTAGATGTCCTAGGGGTACCATCTTTGGGGAGTCAGTACAGGTCGGCCTTAGGTTATAGGGGCTCCAAATTTGCACCATAGGTGCTAAAGAGTCTCCCCTACAAGTGTGCAAAGTTTGGGCTGGTTTTCACCACGTGGTTCTCCAGAAACAGGAGCTTAAAGTCAGTCACTTTGATCACATTTTGCTTCAAGCTGACCAGAGATCTATCTGGCATGCCCCCTCACCTCGGCACCCCCTCCCCCCTCAGGGGGAGGGGGTGCCGAGGTGGGGGTCCACTCGCAGCTCGATGGTGCACCAGTATGGAAGGTTCCCCAGTAATGGGAGTTCAAAGTTCAAAAGTTGGTTCAATTGGAGCTCAACTTGAAACGGTCATATTTCCTGAACCATAGATGGTATTGATTCACTTTTTTCGGCTCCATGTAGTCGAGGGTCTTGGGAGTATGCATGCAAAGTTTGGGGCCCATAGGACCTAAAACGGGGGAGCTATCGGGTCCCAAACATGGCCAGTTTTCACATAGGCACCAATGTAAAAATTAGATGTCCTAGGGGTACCATCTTTGGGGAGTCAGTACAGGTCGGCCTTAGGTTATAGGGGCTCCAAATTTGCACCATAGGTGCTAAAGAGTCTCCCCTACAAGTGTGCAAAGTTTGGGCTGGTTTTCACCACGTGGTTCTCCAGAAACAGGAGCTCAAAGTCAGTCACTTTGATCACATTTTGCTTCAAGCTGACCAGAGATCTATCTGGCATGCCCCCTCACCTCGGCACCCCCTCCCCCCTCAGGGGGAGGGGGTGCCGAGGTGGGGGTCCACTCGCAGCTCGATGGTGCACCAGTATGGAAGGTTCCCCAGTAATGGGAGTTCAAAGTTCAAAAGTTGGTTCAATTGGAGCTCAACTTGAAACGGTCATATTTCCTGAACCATAGATGGTATTGATTCACTTTTTTCGGCTCCATGTAGTCGAGGGTCTTGGGAGTATGCATGCAAAGTTTGGGGCCCATAGGACCTAAAACGGGGGAGCTATCGGGTCCCAAACATGGCCAGTTTTCACATAGGCACCAATGTAAAAATTAGATGTCCTAGAGGTACCATCTTTGGGGAGTCAGTACAGGTCGGCCTTAGGTTATAGGGGCTCCAAATTTGTACCATAGGTGCTAAAGAGTCTCCCCTACAAGTGTGCAAAGTTTGGGCTGGTTTTCACCACGTGGTTCTCCAGAAACAGGAGCTTAAAGTCAGTCACTTTGATCACATTTTGCTTCAAGCTGACCAGAGATCTATCTGGCATGCCCCCTCACCTCGGGGGGAGGGGGTGCCGAGGTGGGGGTCCACTCGCAGCTCGATGGTGCACCAGTATGGAAGGTTCCCCAGTAATGGGAGTTCAAAGTTCAAAAGTTGGTTCAATTGGAGCTCAACTTGAAACGGTCATATTTCCTGAACCATAGATGGTATTGATTCACTTTTTTCGGCTCCATGTAGTCGAGGGTCTTGGGAGTATGCATGCAAAGTTTGGGGCCCATAGGACCTAAAACGGGGGAGCTATTGGGTCCCAAACATGGCCAGTTTTCACATAGGCACCAATGTAAAAATTAGATGTCCTAGGGGTACCATCTTTGGGGAGTCAGTACAGGTCGGCCTTAGGTTATAGGGGCTCCAAATTTGCACCATAGGTGCTAAAGAGTCTCCCCTACAAGTGTACAAAGTTTGGGCTGGTTTTCACCACGTGGTTCTCCAGAAACAGGAGCTTAAAGTCAATCACTTTGATCACATTTTGCTTCAAGCTGACCAGAGATCTATCTGGCATGCCCCCTCACCTCGGCACCCCCTCCCCCCTCAGGGGGAGGGGGTGCCGAGGTGGGGGTCCACTCGCAGCTCGATGGTGCACCAGTATGGAAGGTTCCCCAGTAATGGGAGTTCAAAGTTCAAAAGTTGGTTCAATTGGAGCTCAACTTGAAACGGTCATATTTCCTGAACCATAGATGGTATTGATTCACTTTTTTCGGCTCCATGTAGTCGAGGGTCTTGGGAGTATGCATGCAAAGTTTGGGGCCCATAGGACCTAAAACGGGGGAGCTATCGGGTCCCAAACATGGCCAGTTTTCACATAGGCACCAATGTAAAAATTAGATGTCCTAGGGGTACCATCTTTGGGGAGTCAGTACAGGTCGGCCTTAGGTTATAGGGGCTCCAAATTTGCACCATAGGTGCTAAAGAGTCTCCCCTACAAGTGTGCAAAGTTTGGGCTGTTTTTCACTACGTGGTTCTCCAGAAACAGGAGCTTAAAGTCAGTCACTTTGATCACATTTTGCTTCAAGCTGACCAGAGATCTATCTGGCATGCCCCCTCACCTCGGCACCCCCTCCCCCCTCAGGGGGAGGGGGTGCCGAGGTGGGGGTCCACTCGCAGCTCGATGGTGCACCAGTATGGAAGGTTCCCCAGTAATGGGAGTTCAAAGTTCAAAAGTTGGTTCAATTGGAGCTCAACTTGAAACGGTCATATTTCCTGAACCATAGATGGTATTGATTCACTTTTTTCGGCTCCATGTAGTCGAGGGTCTTGGGAGTATGCATGCAAAGTTTGGGGCCCATAGGACCTAAAACGGGGGAGCTATTGGGTCCCAAACATGGCCAGTTTTCACATAGGCACCAATGTAAAAATTAGATGTCCTAGGGGTACCATCTTTGGGGAGTCAGTACAGGTCGGCCTTAGGTTATAGGGGCTCCAAATTTGCACCATAGGTGCTAAAGAGTCTCCCCTACAAGTGTGCAAAGTTTGGGCTGGTTTTCACCACGTGGTTCTCCAGAAACAGGAGCTTAAAGTCAGTCACTTTGATCACATTTTGCTTCAAGCTGACCAGAGATCTATCTGGCATGCCCCCTCACCTCGGCACCCCCTCCCCCCTCAGGGGGAGGGGGTGCCGAGGTGGGGGTCCACTCGCAGCTCGATGGTGCACCAGTATGGAAGGTTCCCCAGTAATGGGAGTTCAAAGTTCAAAAGTTGGTTCAATTGGAGCTCAACTTGAAACGGTCATATTTCCTGAACCATAGATGGTATTGATTCACTTTTTTCGGCTCCATGTAGTCGAGGGTCTTGGGAGTATGCATGCAAAGTTTGGGGCCCATAGGACCTAAAACGGGGGAGCTATCGGGTCCCAAACATGGCCAGTTTTCACATAGGCACCAATGTAAAAATTAGATGTCCTAGGGGTACCATCTTTGGGGAGTCAGTACAGGTCGGCCTTAGGTTATAGGGGCTCCAAATTTGCACCATAGGTGCTAAAGAGTCTCCCCTACAAGTGTGCAAAGTTTGGGCTGTTTTTCACTACGTGGTTCTCCAGAAACAGGAGCTTAAAGTCAGTCACTTTGATCACATTTTGCTTCAAGCTGACCAGAGATCTATCTGGCATGCCCCCTCACCTCGGCACCCCCTCCCCCCTCAGGGGGAGGGGGTGCCGAGGTGGGGGTCCACTCGCAGCTCGATGGTGCACCAGTATGGAAGGTTCCCCAGTAATGGGAGTTCAAAGTTCAAAAGTTGGTTCAATTGGAGCTCAACTTGAAACGGTCATATTTCCTGAACCATAGATGGTATTGATTCACTTTTTTCGGCTCCATGTAGTCGAGGGTCTTGGGAGTATGCATGCAAAGTTTGGGGCCCATAGGACCTAAAACGGGGGAGCTATCGGGTCCCAAACATGGCCAGTTTTCACATAGGCACCAATGTAAAAATTAGATGTCCTAGGGGTACCATCTTTGGGGAGTCAGTACAGGTCGGCCTTAGGTTATAGGGGCTCCAAATTTGCACCATAGGTGCTAAAGAGTCTCCCCTACAAGTGTGCAAAGTTTGGGCTGGTTTTCACCACGTGGTTCTCCAGAAACAGGAGCTTAAAGTCAGTCACTTTGATCACATTTTGCTTCAAGCTGACCAGAGATCTATCTGGCATGCCCCCTCACCTCGGCACCCCCTCCCCCCTCAGGGGGAGGGGGTGCCGAGGTGGGGGTCCACTCGCAGCTCGATGGTGCACCAGTATGGAAGGTTCCCCAGTAATGGGAGTTCAAAGTTCAAAAGTTGGTTCAATTGGAGCTCAACTTGAAACGGTCATATTTCCTGAACCATAGATGGTATTGATTCACTTTTTTCGGCTCCATGTAGTCGAGGGTCTTGGGAGTATGCATGCAAAGTTTGGGGCCCATAGGACCTAAAACGGGGGAGCTATCGGGTCCCAAACATGGCCAGTTTTCACATAGGCACCAATGTAAAAATTAGATGTCCTAGGGGTACCATCTTTGGGGAGTCAGTACAGGTCGGCCTTAGGTTATAGGGGCTCCAAATTTGCACCATAGGTGCTAAAGAGTCTCCCCTACAAGTGTGCAAAGTTTGGGCTGGTTTTCACCACGTGGTTCTCCAGAAACAGGAGCTCAAAGTCAGTCACTTTGATCACATTTTGCTTCAAGCTGACCAGAGATCTATCTGGCATGCCCCCTCACCTCGGCACCCCCTCCCCCTGAGGGTCCACTCGCAGCTCGATGGTGCACCAGTATGGAAGGTTCCCCAGTAATGGGAGTTCAAAGTTCAAAAGTTGGTTCAATTGGAGCTCAACTTGAAACGGTCATATTTCCTGAACCATAGATGGTATTGATTCACTTTTTTCGGCTCCATGTAGTCGAGGGTCTTGGGAGTATGCATGCAAAGTTTGGGGCCCATAGGACCTAAAACGGGGGAGCTATCGGGTCCCAAACATGGCCAGTTTTCACATAGGCACCAATGTAAAAATTAGATGTCCTAGGGGTACCATCTTTGGGGAGTCAGTACAGGTCGGCCTTAGGTTATAGGGGCTCCAAATTTGCACCATAGGTGCTAAAGAGTCTCCCCTACAAGTGTGCAAAGTTTGGGCTGGTTTTCACCACGTGGTTCTCCAGAAACAGGAGCTCAAAGTCAGTCACTTTGATCACATTTTGCTTCAAGCTGACCAGAGATCTATCTGGCATGCCCCCTCACCTCGGCACCCCCTCCCCCCTCAGGGGGAGGGGGTGCCGAGGTGGGGGTCCACTCGCAGCTCGATGGTGCACCAGTATGGAAGGTTCCCCAGTAATGGGAGTTCAAAGTTCAAAAGTTGGTTCAATTGGAGCTCAACTTGAAACGGTCATATTTCCTGAACCATAGATGGTATTGATTCACTTTTTTCGGCTCCATGTAGTCGAGGGTCTTGGGAGTATGCATGCAAAGTTTGGGGCCCATAGGACCTAAAACGGGGGAGCTATCGGGTCCCAAACATGGCCAGTTTTCACATAGGCACCAATGTAAAAATTAGATGTCCTAGGGGTACCATCTTTGGGGAGTCAGTACAGGTCGGCCTTAGGTTATAGGGGCTCCAAATTTGCACCATAGGTGCTAAAGAGTCTCCCCTACAAGTGTGCAAAGTTTGGGCTGGTTTTCACCACGTGGTTCTCCAGAAACAGGAGCTTAAAGTCAGTCACTTTGATCACATTTTGCTTCAAGCTGACCAGAGATCTATCTGGCATGCCCCCTCACCTCGGCACCCCCTCCCCCCTCAGGGGGAGGGGGTGCCGAGGTGGGGGTCCACTCGCAGCTCGATGGTGCACCAGTATGGAAGGTTCCCCAGTAATGGGAGTTCAAAGTTCAAAAGTTGGTTCAATTGGAGCTCAACTTGAAACGGTCATATTTCCTGAACCATAGATGGTATTGATTCACTTTTTTCGGCTCCATGTAGTCGAGGGTCTTGGGAGTATGCATGCAAAGTTTGGGGCCCATAGGACCTAAAACGGGGGAGCTATCGGGTCCCAAACATGGCCAGTTTTCACATAGGCACCAATGTAAAAATTAGATGTCCTAGGGGTACCATCTTTGGGGAGTCAGTACAGGTCGGCCTTAGGTTATAGGGGCTCCAAATTTGCACCATAGGTGCTAAAGAGTCTCCCCTACAAGTGTGCAAAGTTTGGGCTGGTTTTCACCACGTGGTTCTCCAGAAACAGGAGCTTAAAGTCAGTCACTTTGATCACATTTTGCTTCAAGCTGACCAGAGATCTATCTGGCATGCCCCCTCACCTCGGCACCCCCTCCCCCCTCAGGGGGAGGGGGTGCCGAGGTGGGGGTCCACTCGCAGCTCGATGGTGCACCAGTATGGAAGGTTCCCCAGTAATGGGAGTTCAAAGTTCAAAAGTTGGTTCAATTGGAGCTCAACTTGAAACGGTCATATTTCCTGAACCATAGATGGTATTGATTCACTTTTTTCGGCTCCATGTAGTCGAGGGTCTTGGGAGTATGCATGCAAAGTTTGGGGCCCATAGGACCTAAAACGGGGGAGCTATCGGGTCCCAAACATGGCCAGTTTTCACATAGGCACCAATGTAAAAATTAGATGTCCTAGGGGTACCATCTTTGGGGAGTCAGTACAGGTCGGCCTTAGGTTATAGGGGCTCCAAATTTGCACCATAGGTGCTAAAGAGTCTCCCCTACAAGTGTGCAAAGTTTGGGCTGGTTTTCACCACGTGGTTCTCCAGAAACAGGAGCTCAAAGTCAGTCACTTTGATCACATTTTGCTTCAAGCTGACCAGAGATCTATCTGGCATGCCCCCTCACCTCGGCACCCCCTCCCCCCTCAGGGGGAGGGGGTGCCGAGGTGGGGGTCCACTCGCAGCTCGATGGTGCACCAGTATGGAAGGTTCCCCAGTAATGGGAGTTCAAAGTTCAAAAGTTGGTTCAATTGGAGCTCAACTTGAAACGGTCATATTTCCTGAACCATAGATGGTATTGATTCACTTTTTTCGGCTCCATGTAGTCGAGGGTCTTGGGAGTATGCATGCAAAGTTTGGGGCCCATAGAACCTAAAACGGGGGAGCTATCGGGTCCCAAACATGGCCAGTTTTCACATAGGCACCAATGTAAAAATTAGATGTCCTAGGGGTACCATCTTTGGGGAGTCAGTACAGGTCGGCCTTAGGTTATAGGGGCTCCAAATTTGCACCATAGGTGCTAAAGAGTCTCCCCTACAAGTGTGCAAAGTTTGGGCTGGTTTTCACCACGTGGTTCTCCAGAAACAGGAGCTTAAAGTCAGTCACTTTGATCACATTTTGCTTCAAGCTGACCAGAGATCTATCTGGCATGCCCCCTCACCTCGGCACCCCCTCCCCCCTCAGGGGGAGGGGGTGCCGAGGTGGGGGTCCACTCGCAGCTCGATGGTGCACCAGTATGGAAGGTTCCCCAGTAATGGGAGTTCAAAGTTCAAAAGTTGGTTCAATTGGAGCTCAACTTGAAACGGTCATATTTCCTGAACCATAGATGGTATTGATTCACTTTTTTCGGCTCCATGTAGTCGAGGGTCTTGGGAGTATGCATGCAAAGTTTGGGGCCCATAGGACCTAAAACGGGGGAGCTATCGGGTCCCAAACATGGCCAGTTTTCACATAGGCACCAATGTAAAAATTAGATGTCCTAGGGGTACCATCTTTGGGGAGTCAGTACAGGTCGGCCTTAGGTTATAGGGGCTCCAAATTTGCACCATAGGTGCTAAAGAGTCTCCCCTACAAGTGTGCAAAGTTTGGGCTGGTTTTCACCACGTGGTTCTCCAGAAACAGGAGCTTAAAGTCAGTCACTTTGATCACATTTTGCTTCAAGCTGACCAGAGATCTATCTGGCATGCCCCCTCACCTCGGCACCCCCTCCCCCCTCAGGGGGAGGGGGTGCCGAGGTGGGGGTCCACTCGCAGCTCGATGGTGCACCAGTATGGAAGGTTCCCCAGTAATGGGAGTTCAAAGTTCAAAAGTTGGTTCAATTGGAGCTCAACTTGAAACGGTCATATTTCCTGAACCATAGATGGTATTGATTCACTTTTTTCGGCTCCATGTAGTCGAGGGTCTTGGGAGTATGCATGCAAAGTTTGGGGCCCATAGGACCTAAAACGGGGGAGCTATCGGGTCCCAAACATGGCCAGTTTTCACATAGGCACCAATGTAAAAATTAGATGTCCTAGGGGTACCATCTTTGGGGAGTCAGTACAGGTCGGCCTTAGGTTATAGGGGCTCCAAATTTGCACCATAGGTGCTAAAGAGTCTCCCCTACAAGTGTGCAAAGTTTGGGCTGGTTTTCACCACGTGGTTCTCCAGAAACAGGAGCTTAAAGTCAGTCACTTTGATCACATTTTGCTTCAAGCTGACCAGAGATCTATCTGGCATGCCCCCTCACCTCGGCACCCCCTCCCCCCTCAGGGGGAGGGGGTGCCGAGGTGGGGGTCCACTCGCAGCTAGATGGTGCACCAGTATGGAAGGTTCCCCAGTAATGGGAGTTCAAAGTTCAAAAGTTGGTTCAATTGGAGCTCAACTTGAAACGGTCATATTTCCTGAACCATAGATGGTATTGATTCACTTTTTTCGGCTCCATGTAGTCGAGGGTCTTGGGAGTATGCATGCAAAGTTTGGGGCCCATAGGACCTAAAACGGGGGAGCTATCGGGTCCCAAACATGGCCAGTTTTCACATAGGCACCAATGTAAAAATTAGATGTCCTAGGGGTACCATCTTTGGGGAGTCAGTACAGGTCGGCCTTAGGTTATAGGGGCTCCAAATTTGCACCATAGGTGCTAAAGAGTCTCCCCTACAAGTGTGCAAAGTTTGGGCTGGTTTTCACCACGTGGTTCTCCAGAAACAGGAGCTCAAAGTCAGTCACTTTGATCACATTTTGCTTCAAGCTGACCAGAGATCTATCTGGCATGCCCCCTCACCTCGGCACCCCCTCCCCCCTCAGGGGGAGGGGGTGCCGAGGTGGGGGTCCACTCGCAGCTCGATGGTGCACCAGTATGGAAGGTTCCCCAGTAATGGGAGTTCAAAGTTCAAAAGTTGGTTCAATTGGAGCTCAACTTGAAACGGTCATATTTCCTGAACCATAGATGGTATTGATTCACTTTTTTCGGCTCCATGTAGTCGAGGGTCTTGGGAGTATGCATGCAAAGTTTGGGGCCCATAGGACCTAAAACGGGGGAGCTATCGGGTCCCAAACATGGCCAGTTTTCACATAGGCACCAATGTAAAAATTAGATGTCCTAGGGGTACCATCTTTGGGGAGTCAGTACAGGTCGGCCTTAGGTTATAGGGGCTCCAAATTTGCACCATAGGTGCTAAAGAGTCTCCCCTACAAGTGTGCAAAGTTTGGGCTGGTTTTCACTACGTGGTTCTCCAGAAACAGGAGCTTAAAGTCAGTCACTTTGATCACATTTTGCTTCAAGCTGACCAGAGATCTATCTGGCATGCCCCCTCACCTCGGCACCCCCTCCCCCCTCAGGGGGAGGGGGTGCCGAGGTGGGGGTCCACTCGCAGCTCGATGGTGCACCAGTATGGAAGGTTCCCCAGTAATGGGAGTTCAAAGTTCAAAAGTTGGTTCAATTGGAGCTCAACTTGAAACGGTCATATTTCCTGAACCATAGATGGTATTGATTCATTTTTTTCGGCTCCATGTAGTCGAGGGTCTTGGGAGTATGCATGCAAAGTTTGGGGCCCATAGGACCTAAAACGGGGGAGCTATCGGGTCCCAAACATGGCCAGTTTTCACATAGGCACCAATGTAAAAATTAGATGTCCTAGGGGTACCATCTTTGGGGAGTCAGTACAGGTCGGCCTTAGGTTATAGGGGCTCCAAATTTGCACCATAGGTGCTAAAGAGTCTCCCCTACAAGTGTGCAAAGTTTGGGCTGGTTTTCACCACGTGGTTCTCCAGAAACAGGAGCTCAAAGTCAGTCACTTTGATCACATTTTGCTTCAAGCTGACCAGAGATCTATCTGGCATGCCCCCTCACCTCGGCACCCCCTCCCCCCTCAGGGGGAGGGGGTGCCGAGGTGGGGGTCCACTCGCAGCTCGATGGTGCACCAGTATGGAAGGTTCCCCAGTAATGGGAGTTCAAAGTTCAAAAGTTGGTTCAATTGGAGCTCAACTTGAAACGGTCATATTTCCTGAACCATAGATGGTATTGATTCACTTTTTTCGGCTCCATGTAGTCGAGGGTCTTGGGAGTATGCATGCAAAGTTTGGGGCCCATAGGACCTAAAACGGGGGAGCTATCGGGTCCCAAACATGGCCAGTTTTCACATAGGCACCAATGTAAAAATTAGATGTCCTAGGGGTACCATCTTTGGGGAGTCAGTACAGGTCGGCCTTAGGTTATAGGGGCTCCAAATTTGCACCATAGGTGCTAAAGAGTCTCCCCTACAAGTGTGCAAAGTTTGGGCTGGTTTTCACCACGTGGTTCTCCAGAAACAGGAGCTTAAAGTCAGTCACTTTGATCACATTTTGCTTCAAGCTGACCAGAGATCTATCTGGCATGCCCCCTCACCTCGGCACCCCCTCCCCCCTCAGGGGGAGGGGGTGCCGAGGTGGGGGTCCACTCGCAGCTCGATGGTGCACCAGTATGGAAGGTTCCCCAGTAATGGGAGTTCAAAGTTCAAAAGTTGGTTCAATTGGAGCTCAACTTGAAACGGTCATATTTCCTGAACCATAGATGGTATTGATTCACTTTTTTCGGCTCCATGTAGTCGAGGGTCTTGGGAGTATGCATGCAAAGTTTGGGGCCCATAGGACCTAAAACGGGGGAGCTATCGGGTCCCAAACATGGCCAGTTTTCACATAGGCACCAATGTAAAAATTAGATGTCCTAGGGGTACCATCTTTGGGGAGTCAGTACAGGTCGGCCTTAGGTTATAGGGGCTCCAAATTTGCACCATAGGTGCTAAAGAGTCTCCCCTACAAGTGTGCAAAGTTTGGGCTGGTTTTCACCACGTGGTTCTCCAGAAACAGGAGCTTAAAGTCAGTCACTTTGATCACATTTTGCTTCAAGCTGACCAGAGATCTATCTGGCATGCCCCCTCACCTCGGCACCCCCTCAGGGGGAGGGGGTGCCGAGGTGGGGGTCCACTCGCAGCTCGATGGTGCACCAGTATGGAAGGTTCCCCAGTAATGGGAGTTCAAAGTTCAAAAGTTGGTTCAATTGGAGCTCAACTTGAAACGGTCATATTTCCTGAACCATAGATGGTATTGATTCACTTTTTTCGGCTCCATGTAGTCGAGGGTCTTGGGAGTATGCATGCAAAGTTTGGGGCCCATAGGACCTAAAACGGGGGAGCTATCGGGTCCCAAACATGGCCAGTTTTCACATAGGCACCAATGTAAAAATTAGATGTCCTAGGGGTACCATCTTTGGGGAGTCAGTACAGGTCGGCCTTAGGTTATAGGGGCTCCAAATTTGCACCATAGGTGCTAAAGAGTCTCCCCTACAAGTGTGCAAAGTTTGGGCTGGTTTTCACCACGTGGTTCTCCAGAAACAGGAGCTTAAAGTCAGTCACTTTGATCACATTTTGCTTCAAGCTGACCAGAGATCTATCTGGCATGCCCCCTCACCTCGGCACCCCCTCCCCCCTCAGGGGGAGGGGGTGCCGAGGTGGGGGTCCACTCGCAGCTCGATGGTGCACCAGTATGGAAGGTTCCCCAGTAATGGGAGTTCAAAGTTCAAAGTCAGTCACTTTGATCACATTTTGCTTCAAGCTGACCAGAGATCTATCTGGCATGCCCCCTCACCTCGGCACCCCCTCCCCCCTCAGGGGGAGGGGGTGCCGAGGTGGGGGTCCACTCGCAGCTCGATGGTGCACCAGTATGGAAGGTTCCAAAGTAATGGGAGTTCAAAGTTCAAAAGTTGGTTCAATTGGAGCTCAACTTGAAACGGTCATATTTCCTGAAACATAGATGGTATTGATTCACTTTTTTCGGCTCCATGTAGTCGAGGGTCTTGGGAGTATGCATGCAAAGTTTGGGGCCCATAGGACCTAAAACGGGGGAGCTATCGGGTCCCAAACATGGCCAGTTTTCACATAGGCACCAATGTAAAAATTAGATGTCCTAGGGGTACCATCTTTGGGGAGTCAGTACAGGTCGGCCTTAGGTTATAGGGGCTCCAAATTTGCACCATAGGTGCTAAAGAGTCTCCCCTACAAGTGTGCAAAGTTTGGGCTGGTTTTCACCACGTGGTTCTCCAGAAACAGGAGCTCAAAGTCAGTCACTTTGATCACATTTTGCTTCAAGCTGACCAGAGATCTATCTGGCATGCCCCCTCACCTCGGCACCCCCTCCCCCCTCAGGGGGAGGGGGTGCCGAGGTGGGGGTCCACTCGCAGCTCGATGGTGCACCAGTATGGAAGGTTCCCCAGTAATGGGAGTTCAAAGTTCAAAAGTTGGTTCAATTGGAGCTCAACTTGAAACGGTCATATTTCCTGAACCATAGATGGTATTGATTCACTTTTTTCGGCTCCATGTAGTCGAGGGTCTTGGGAGTATGCATGCAAAGTTTGGGGCCCATAGGACCTAAAACGGGGGAGCTATCGGGTCCCAAACATGGCCAGTTTTCACATAGGCACCAATGTAAAAATTAGATGTCCTAGGGGTACCATCTTTGGGGAGTCAGTACAGGTCGGCCTTAGGTTATAGGGGCTCCAAATTTGCACCATAGGTGCTAAAGAGTCTCCCCTACAAGTGTGCAAAGTTTGGGCTGGTTTTCACCACGTGGTTCTCCAGAAACAGGAGCTCAAAGTCAGTCACTTTGATCACATTTTGCTTCAAGCTGACCAGAGATCTATCTGGCATGCCCCCTCACCTCGGCACCCCCTCCCCCCTCAGGGGGAGGGGGTGCCGAGGTGGGGGTCCACTCGCAGCTCGATGGTGCACCAGTATGGAAGGTTCCCCAGTAATGGGAGTTCAAAGTTCAAAAGTTGGTTCAATTGGAGCTCAACTTGAAACGGTCATATTTCCTGAACCATAGATGGTATTGATTCACTTTTTTCGGCTCCATGTAGTCGAGGGTCTTGGGAGTATGCATGCAAAGTTTGGGGCCCATAGGACCTAAAACGGGGGAGCTATCGGGTCCCAAACATGGCCAGTTTTCACATAGGCACCAATGTAAAAATTAGATGTCCTAGGGGTACCATCTTTGGGGAGTCAGTACAGGTCGGCCTTAGGTTATAGGGGCTCCAAATTTGCACCATAGGTGCTAAAGAGTCTCCCCTACAAGTGTGCAAAGTTTGGGCTGGTTTTCACCACGTGGTTCTCCGAAACAGGAGCTTAAAGTCAGTCACTTGATCACATTTTGCTTCAAGCTGACCAGAGATCTATCTGGCATGCCCCCTCACCTCGGCACCCCCTCCCCCCTCAGGGGAGGGGGTGCCGAGGTGGGGGTCCACTCGCAGCTCGATGGTGCACCAGTATGGAAGGTTCCCCAGTAATGGGAGTTCAAAGTTCAAAAGTTGGTTCAATTGGAGCTCAACTTGAAACGGTCATATTTCCTGAACCATAGATGGTATTGATTCACTTTTTTCGGCTCCATGTAGTCGAGGGTCTTGGGAGTATGCATGCAAAGTTTGGGGCCCATAGGACCTAAAACGGGGGAGCTATCGGGTCCCAAACATGGCCAGTTTTCACATAGGCACCAATGTAAAAATTAGATGTCCTAGGGGTACCATCTTTGGGGAGTCAGTACAGGTCGGCCTTAGGTTATAGGGGCTCCAAATTTGCACCATAGGTGCTAAAGAGTCTCCCCTACAAGTGTGCAAAGTTTGGGCTGGTTTTCACCACGTGGTTCTCCAGAAACAGGAGCTTAAAGTCAGTCACTTTTGATCACATTTTGCTTCAAGCTGACCAGAGAATCTATCTGGCATGCCCCCTCACCTCGGCACCCCCTCAGGGGGAGGGGGTGCCGAGGTGGGGGTCCACTCGCAGCTCGATGGTGCACCAGTATGGAAGGTTCCCCAGTAATGGAGTTCAAAGTTCAAAAGTTGTTCAATTGGAGCTCAACTTGAAACGGTCATATTTCCTGAACCATAGATGGTATTGATTCACTTTTTTCGGCTCCATGTAGTCGAGGGTCTTGGGAGTATGCATGCAAAGTTTGGGGCCCATAGGACCTAAAACGGGGGAGCTATCGGGTCCCAAACATGGCCAGTTTTCACATAGGCACCAATGTAAAAATTAGATGTCCTAGGGGTACCATCTTTGGGGAGTCAGTACAGGTCGGCCTTAGGTTATAGGGGCTCCAAATTTGCACCATAGGTGCTAAAGAGTCTCCCCTACAAGTGTGCAAAGTTTGGGCTGGTTTTCACCACGTGGTTCTCCAGAAACAGGATCTTAAAGTCAGTCACTTTGATCACATTTTGCTTCAAGCTGACCAGAGATCTATCTGGGCATGCCCCCTCACCTCGGCACCCCCTCCCCCCTCAGGGGGAGGGGGGTGCCGAGGTGGGGGTCCACTCGCAGCTCGATGGTGCACCAGTATGGAAGGTTCCCCAGTAATGGGAGTTCAAAGTTCAAAAGTTGGTTCAATTGGAGCTCAACTTGAAACGGTCATATTTTCCTGAACCATAGATGGTATTGATTCACTTTTTTCGGCTCCATGTAGTCGAGGGTCTTGGGAGTATGCATTCAAAGTTTGGGAGCCATAGGAACCTAAAACGGGGGAGCTATCGGGTCCCAAACATGGCCAGTTTTCACATAGGCACCAATGTAAAAATTAGATGTCCTAGGGGTACCATTCTTTGGGGAGTCAGTACAGGTCGGCCTTAGGTTATAGGGGCTCCAAATTTGCACCATAGGTGCTAAAGAGTCTCCCCTACAAAGTGTGCAAAGTTTGGGCTGGTTTTCACCACGTGGTTCTCCAGAAACAGGAGCTTAAAGTCAGTCACTTTGATCACATTTTGCTTCAAGCTGACCAGAGATCTATCTGGCATGCCCCCTCACCTCGGGGGGAGGGGGTGCCGAGGTGGGGGTCCCACTCGCAGCTCGATGGTGCACCAGTATGGAAGGTTCCCAGTAATGGGAGTTCAAAGTTCAAAAGTTGGTTCAATTGGAGCTCAACTTGAAACGGTCATATTTCCTGAACCATAGATGGTATTGATTCACTTTTTTCGGCTCCATGTAGTCGAGGGTCTTGGGAGTATGCATGCAAAGTTTGGGGCCCATAGGACCTAAAACGGGGGGAGCTATCGGGTCCCAAACATGGCCAGTTTTCACATAGGCACCAATGTAAAAATTAGATGTCCTAGGGGTACCATCTTTGGGGAGTCAGTACAGGTCGGCCTTAGGTTATAGGGGCTCCAAATTTTGCACCATATGTGCTAAAGAGTCTCCCCTACAAGTGTGCAAAGTTTGGGCTGGTTTTCACCACGTGGTTCTCCAGAAACAGGAGCTCAAAGTCAGTCACTTTGATCACATTTTGCTTCAAGCTGACCAGAGATCTATCTGGCATGCCCCCTCACCTCGGCACCCCCCTCCCACCGAGGTGGGGAGGGGGTGCCGAGGTGGGGGTCCACTCGCAGCTCGATGGTGCACCAGTATGGAAGGTTCCCCAGTAATGGGGAGTTCAAAGTTCAAAAGTTGGTTCAATTGGAGCTCAACTTGAAACGGTCATATTTCCTGAACCATAGATGGTATTGATTCACTTTTTTCGGCTCCATGTAGTCGAGGGTCTTGGGAGTATGCATGCAAAGTTTGGGGCCCATAGGACCTAAAACGGGGGAGCTATCGGGTCCCAAACATGGCCAGTTTTCACATAGGCACCAATGTAAAAATTAGATGTCCTAGGGGTACCATCTTTGGGGAGTCAGTACAGGTCGGCCTTAGGTTATAGGGGCTCCAAATTTGCACCATAGGTGCTAAAGGAGTCTCCCCTACAAGTGTGCAAAGTTTGGGCTGGTTTTCACCACGTGGTTCTCCAGAAACAGGAGCTCAAAGTCAGTCACTTTGAATCACATTTTGCTTCAAGCTGACCAGAGATCTATCTGGCATGCCCCCTCACCTCGGCACCCCCTCCCCCCGAGGTGGGGAGGGGGTGCCGAGGTGGGGTCCACTCGCAGCTCGATGGTGCACCAGTATGGAAGGTTCCCCAGTAATGGGAGTTCAAAGTTCAAAAGTTGGTTCAATTGGAGCTCAACTTGAAACGGTCATATTTCCTGAACCATAGATGGTATTGATTCACTTTTTTCGGCTCCATGTAGTCGAGGGTCTTGGGAGTATGCATGCAAAGTTTGGGGCCCATAGGACCTAAAACGGGGGAGCTATCGGGTCCCAAACATGGCCAGTTTTCACATAGGCACCAATGTAAAAATTAGATGTCCTAGGGGTACCATCTTTGGGGAGTCAGTACAGGTCGGCCTTAGGTTATAGGGGCTCCAAATTTGCACCATAGGTGCTAAAGAGTCTCCCCTACAAGTGTGCAAAGTTTGGGCTGGTTTTCACCACGTGGTTCTCCAGAAACAGGAGCTCAAAGTCAGTCACTTTGAATCACATTTTGCTTCAAGCTGACCAGAGATCTATCTGGCATGCCCCCTCACCTCGGCACCCCCTCCCCCCTCAGGGGGAGGGGGTGCCGAGGTGGGGGTCCACTCGCAGCTCGATGGTGCACCAGTATGGAAGGTTCCCCAGTAATGGGAGTTCAAAGTTCAAAAGTTGGTTCAATTGGAGCTCAACTTGAAACAGTCATATTTCCTGAACCATAGATGGTATTGATTCACTTTTTTCGGCTCCATGTAGTCGAGGGTCTTGGGAGTATGCATGCAAAGTTTGGGGCCCATAGGACCTAAAACGGGGGAGCTATCGGGTCCCAAACATGGCCAGTTTTCACATAGGCACCAATGTAAAAATTAGATGTCCTAGGGGTACCATCTTTGGGGAGTCAGTACAGGTCGGCCTTAGGTTATAGGGGCTCCAAATTTGCACCATAGGTGCTAAAGAGTCTCCCCTACAAGTGTGCAAAGTTTGGGCTGGTTTTCACCACGTGGTTCTCCAGAAACAGGAGCTCAAAGTCAGTCACTTTGATCACATTTTGCTTCAAGCTGACCAGAGATCTATCTGGCATGCCCCCTCACCTCGGCACCCCCTCCCCCCGAGGTGGGGAGGGGGTGCCGAGGTGGGGGTCCACTCGCAGCTCGATGGTGCACCAGTATGGAAGGTTCCCCAGTAATGGGAGTTCAAAGTTCAAAAGTTGGTTCAATTGGAGCTCAACTTGAAACGGTCATATTTCCTGAACCATAGATGGTATTGATTCACTTTTTTCGGCTCCATGTAGTCGAGGGTCTTGGGAGTATGCATGCAAAGTTTGGGGCCCATAGGACCTAAAACGGGGGAGCTATCGGGTCCCAAACATGGCCAGTTTTCACATAGGCACCAATGTAAAAATTAGATGTCCTAGGGGTACCATCTTTGGGGAGTCAGTACAGGTCGGCCTTAGGTTATAGGGGCTCCAAATTTGCACCATAGGTGCTAAAGAGTCTCCCCTACAAGTGTGCAAAGTTTGGGCTGGTTTTCACCACGTGGTTCTCCAGAAACAGGAGCTCAAAGTCAGTCACTTTGATCACATTTTGCTTCAAGCTGACCAGAGATCTATCTGGCATGCCCCCTCACCTCGGCACCCCCTCCCCCCTCAGGGGGAGGGGGTGCCGAGGTGGGGGTCCACTCGCAGCTCGATGGTGCACCAGTATGGAAGGTTCCCCAGTAATGGGAGTTCAAAGTTCAAAAGTTGGTTCAATTGGAGCTCAACTTGAAACGGTCATATTTCCTGAACCATAGATGGTATTGATTCACTTTTTTCGGCTCCATGTAGTCGAGGGTCTTGGGAGTATGCATGCAAAGTTTGGGGCCCATAGGACCTAAAACGGGGGAGCTATCGGGTCCCAAACATGGCCAGTTTTCACATAGGCACCAATGTAAAAATTAGATGTCCTAGGGGTACCATCTTTGGGGAGTCAGTACAGGTCGGCCTTAGGTTATAGGGGCTCCAAATTTGCACCATAGGTGCTAAAGAGTCTCCCCTACAAGTGTGCAAAGTTTGGGCTGGTTTTCACCACGTGGTTCTCCAGAAACAGGAGCTCAAAGTCAGTCACTTTGATCACATTTTGCTTCAAGCTGACCAGAGATCTATCTGGCATGCCCCCTCACCTCGGCACCCCCTCCCCCCGAGGTGGGGAGGGGGTGCCAAGGTGGGGGTCCACTCGCAGCTCGATGGTGCACCAGTATGGAAGGTTCCCCAGTAATGGGAGTTCAAAGTTCAAAAGTTGGTTCAATTGGAGCTCAACTTGAAACGGTCATATTTCCTGAACCATAGATGGTATTGATTCACTTTTTTCGGCTCCATGTAGTCGAGGGTCTTGGGAGTATGCATGCAAAGTTTGGGGCCCATAGGACCTAAAACGGGGGAGCTATCGGGTCCCAAACATGGCCAGTTTTCACATAGGCACCAATGTAAAAATTAGATGTCCTAGGGGTACCATCTTTGGGGAGTCAGTACAGGTCGGCCTTAGGTTATAAGGGCTCCAAATTTGCACCATAGGTGCTAAAGAGTCTCCCCTACAAGTGTGCAAAGTTTGGGCTGGTTTTCACCACGTGGTTCTCCAGAAACAGGAGCTCAAAGTCAGTCACTTTGATCACATTTTGCTTCAAGCTGACCAGAGATCTATCTGGCATGCCCCCTCACCTCGGCACCCCCTCCCCCCTCAGGGGGAGGGGGTGCCGAGGTGGGGGTCCACTCGCAGCTTGATGGTGCACCAGTATGGAAGGTTCCCCAGTAATGGGAGTTCAAAGTTCAAAAGTTGGTTCAATTGGAGCTCAACTTGAAACGGTCATATTTCCTGAACCATAGATGGTATTGATTCACTTTTTTCGGCTCCATGTAGTCGAGGGTCTTGGGAGTATGCATGCAAAGTTTGGGGCCCATAGGACCTAAAACGGGGGAGCTATCGGGTCCCAAACATGGCCAGTTTTCACATAGGCACCAATGTAAAAATTAGATGTCCTAGGGGTACCATCTTTGGGGAGTCAGTACAGGTCGGCCTTAGGTTATAGGGGCTCCAAATTTGCACCATAGGTGCTAAAGAGTCTCCCCTACAAGTGTGCAAAGTTTGGGCTGGTTTTCACCACGTGGTTCTCCAGAAACAGGAGCTCAATGTCAGTCACTTTGATCACATTTTGCTTCAAGCTGACCAGAGATCTATCTGGCATGCCCCCTCACCTCGGCACCCCCTCCCCCCGAGGTGGGGAGGGGGTGCCAAGGTGGGGGTCCACTCGCAGCTCGATGGTGCACCAGTATGGAAGGTTCCCCAGTAATGGGAGTTCAAAGTTCAAAAGTTGGTTCAATTGGAGCTCAACTTGAAACGGTCATATTTCCTGAACCATAGATGGTATTGATTCACTTTTTTCGGCTCCATGTAGTCGAGGGTCTTGGGAGTATGCATGCAAAGTTTGGGGCCCATAGGACCTAAAACGGGGGAGCTATCGGGTCCCAAACATGGCCAGTTTTCACATAGGCACCAATGTAAAAATTAGATGTCCTAGGGGTACCATCTTTGGGGAGTCAGTACAGGTCGGCCTTAGGTTATAGGGGCTCCAAATTTGCACCATAGGTGCTAAAGAGTCTCCCCTACAAGTGTGCAAAGTTTGGGCTGGTTTTCACCACGTGGTTCTCCAGAAACAGGAGCTCAAAGTCAGTCACTTTGATCACATTTTGCTTCAAGCTGACCAGAGATCTATCTGGCATGCCCCCTCACCTCGGCACCCCCTCCCCCCGAGGTGGGGAGGGGGTGCCAAGGTGGGGGTCCACTCGCAGCTCGATGGTGCACCAGTATGGAAGGTTCCCCAGTAATGGGAGTTCAAAGTTCAAAAGTTGGTTCAATTGGAGCTCAACTTGAAACGGTCATATTTCCTGAACCATAGATGGTATTGATTCACTTTTTTCGGCTCCATGTAGTCGAGGGTCTTGGGAGTATGCATGCAAAGTTTGGGGCCCATAGGACCTAAAACGGGGGAGCTATCGGGTCCCAAACATGGCCAGTTTTCACATAGGCACCAATGTAAAAATTAGATGTCCTAGGGGTACCATCTTTGGGGAGTCAGTACAGGTCGGCCTTAGGTTATAGGGGCTCCAAATTTGCACCATAGGTGCTAAAGAGTCTCCCCTACAAGTGTGCAAAGTTTGGGCTGGTTTTCACCACGTGGTTCTCCAGAAACAGGAGCTCAAAGTCAGTCACTTTGATCACATTTTGCTTCAAGCTGACCAGAGATCTATCTGGCATGCCCCCTCACCTCGGCACCCCCTCCCCCCGAGGTGGGGAGGGGGTGCCAAGGTGGGGGTCCACTCGCAGCTCGATGGTGCACCAGTATGGAAGGTTCCCCAGTAATGGGAGTTCAAAGTTCAAAAGTTGGTTCAATTGGAGCTCAACTTGAAACGGTCATATTTCCTGAACCATAGATGGTATTGATTCACTTTTTTCGGCTCCATGTAGTCGAGGGTCTTGGGAGTATGCATGCAAAGTTTGGGGCCCATAGGACCTAAAACGGGGGAGCTATCGGGTCCCAAACATGGCCAGTTTTCACATAGGCACCAATGTAAAAATTAGATGTCCTAGGGGTACCATCTTTGGGGAGTCAGTACAGGTCGGCCTTAGGTTATAAGGGCTCCAAATTTGCACCATAGGTGCTAAAGAGTCTCCCCTACAAGTGTGCAAAGTTTGGGCTGGTTTTCACCACGTGGTTCTCCAGAAACACTAGCTCAAAGTCAGTCACTTTGATCACATTTTGCTTCAAGCTGACCAGAGATCTATCTGGCATGCCCCCTCACCTCGGCACCCCCTCCCCCCTCAGGGGGAGGGGGTGCCGAGGTGGGGGTCCACTCGCAGCTTGATGGTGCACCAGTATGGAAGGTTCCCCAGTAATGGGAGTTCAAAGTTCAAAAGTTGGTTCAATTGGAGCTCAACTTGAAACGGTCATATTTCCTGAACCATAGATGGTATTGATTCACTTTTTTCGGCTCCATGTAGTCGAGGGTCTTGGGAGTATGCATGCAAAGTTTGGGGCCCATAGGACCTAAAACGGGGGAGCTATCGGGTCCCAAACATGGCCAGTTTTCACATAGGCACCAATGTAAAAATTAGATGTCCTAGGGGTACCATCTTTGGGGAGTCAGTACAGGTCGGCCTTAGGTTATAGGGGCTCCAAATTTGCACCATAGGTGCTAAAGAGTCTCCCCTACAAGTGTGCAAAGTTTGGGCTGGTTTTCACCACGTGGTTCTCCAGAAACAGGAGCTTAAAGTCAGTCACTTTGATCACATTTTGCTTCAAGCTGACCAGAGATCTATCTGGCATGCCCCCTCACCTCGGCACCTCAGGGGGAGGGGGTGCCGAGGTGGGGGTCCACTCGCAGCTCGATGGTGCACCAGTATGGAAGGTTTCCCAGTAATGGGAGTTCAAAGTTCAAAAGTTGGTTCAATTGGAGCTCAACTTGAAACGGTCATATTTCCTGAACCATAGATGGTATTGATTCACTTTTTTCGGCTCCATGTAGTCGAGGGTCTTGGGAGTATGCATGCAAAGTTTGGGGCCCATAGGACCTAAAACGGGGGAGCTATCGGGTCCCAAACATGGCCAGTTTTCACATAGGCACCAATGTAAAAATTAGATGTCCTAGGGGTACCATCTTTGGGGAGTCAGTACAGGTCGGCCTTAGGTTATAGGGGCTCCAAATTTGCACCATAGGTGCTAAAGAGTCTCCCCTACAAGTGTGCAAAGTTTGGGCTGGTTTTCACCACGTGGTTCTCCAGAAACAGGAGCTCAAAGTCAGTCACTTTGATCACATTTTGCTTCAAGCTGACCAGAGATCTATCTGGCATGCCCCCTCACCTCGGCACCCCCTCCCCCCTCAGGGGGAGGGGGTGCCGAGGTGGGGGTCCACTCGCAGCTCGATGGTGCACCAGTATGGAAGGTTCCCCAGTAATGGGAGTTCAAAGTTCAAAAGTTGGTTCAATTGGAGCTCAACTTGAAACGGTCATATTTACTGAACCATAGATGGTATTGATTCACTTTTTTCGGCTCCATGTAGTCGAGGGTCTTGGGAGTATGCATGCAAAGTTTGGGGCCCATAGGACCTAAAACGGGGGAGCTATCGGGTCCCAAACATGGCCAGTTTTCACATAGGCACCAATGTAAAAATTAGATGTCCTAGGGGTACCATCTTTGGGGAGTCAGTACAGGTCGGCCTTAGGTTATAGGGGCTCCAAATTTGCACCATAGGTGCTAAAGAGTCTCCCCTACAAGTGTGCAAAGTTTGGGCTGGTTTTCACCACGTGGTTCTCCAGAAACAGGAGCTCAAAGTCAGTCACTTTGATCACATTTTGCTTCAAGCTGACCAGAGATCTATCTGGCATGCCCCCTCACCTCGGCACCCCCTCCCCCCTCAGGGGGAGGGGGTGCCGAGGTGGGGGTCCACTCGCAGCTCGATGGTGCACCAGTATGGAAGGTTCCCCAGTAATGGGAGTTCAAAGTTCCAAAGTTGGTTCAATTGGAGCTCAACTTGAAACGGTCATATTTCCTGAACCATAGATGGTATTGATTCACTTTTTTCGGCTCCATGTAGTCGAGGGTCTTGGGAGTATGCATGCAAAGTTTGGGGCCCATAGGACCTAAAACGGGGGAGCTATCGGGTCCCAAACATGGCCAGTTTTCACATAGGCACCAATGTAAAAATTAGATGTCCTAGGGGTACCATCTTTGGGGAGTCAGTACAGGTCGGCCTTAGGTTATAGGGGCTCCAAATTTGCACCATAGGTGCTAAAGAGTCTCCCCTACAAGTGTGCAAAGTTTGGGCTGGTTTTCACCACGTGGTTCTCCAGAAACAGGAGCTCAAAGTCAGTCACTTTGATCACATTTTGCTTCAAGCTGACCAGAGATCTATCTGGCATGCCCCCTCACCTCGGCACCCCCTCCCCCCTCAGGGGGAGGGGGTGCCGAGGTGGGGGTCCACTCGCAGCTCGATGGTGCACCAGTATGGAAGGTTCCCCAGTAATGGGAGTTCAAAGTTCCACAGTTGGTTCAATTGGAGCTCAACTTTAAACGGTCATATTTCCCGAACCATACATGGGAATGATTCACTTTCTTCAGCCCCACGTAGCCCAGGGTCTTGTGAGTATGCATGCCAAGTTTGGGGCAGTTTGGACCTAAAACGGGGGAGCTATCGGGTCCCAAACATGGCCAGTTTTCACATAGGCACCAATGTAAAAATTAGATGTCCTAGGGGTACCATCTTTGGGGAGTCAGTACAGGTCGGCCTTAGGTTATAGGGGCTCCAAATTTGCACCATAGGTGCTAAAGAGTCTCCCCTACAAGTGTGCAAAGTTTGGGCTGGTTTTCACCACGTGGTTCTCCAGAAACAGGAGCTCAAAGTCAGTCACTTTGATCACATTTTGCTTCAAGCTGACCAGAGATCTATCTGGCATGCCCCCTCACCTCGGCACCCCCTCCCCCCTCAGGGGGAGGGGGTGCCGAGGTGGGGGTCCACTCGCAGCTCGATGGTGCACCAGTATGGAAGGTTCCCCAGTAATGGGAGTTCAAAGTTCCACAGTTGGTTCAATTGGAGCTCAACTTTAAACGGTCATATTTCCCGAACCATACATGGGAATGATTCACTTTCTTCAGCCCCACGTAGCCCAGGGTCTTGTGAGTATGCATGCCAAGTTTGGGGCTGTTTGGACCTAAAACGGGGGAGCTATCGGGTCCCAAACATGGCCAGTTTTCACATAGGCACCAATGTAAAAATTAGATGTCCTAGGGGTACCATCTTTGGGGAGTCAGTACAGGTCGGCCTTAGGTTATAGGGGCTCCAAATTTGCACCATAGGTGCTAAAGAGTCTCCCCTACAAGTGTGCAAAGTTTGGGCTGGTTTTCACCACGTGGTTCTCCAGAAACAGGAGCTCAAAGTCAGTCACTTTGATCACATTTTGCTTCAAGCTGACCAGAGATCTATCTGGCATGCCCCCTCACCTCGGCACCCCCTCCCCCCTCAGGGGGAGGGGGTGCCGAGGTGGGGGTCCACTCGCAGCTCGATGGTGCACCAGTATGGAAGGTTCCCCAGTAATGGGAGTTCAAAGTTCAAAAGTTGGTTCAATTGGAGCTCAACTTGAAACGGTCATATTTCCTGAACCATAGATGGTATTGATTCACTTTTTTCGGCTCCATGTAGTCGAGGGTCTTGGGAGTATGCATGCAAAGTTTGGGGCCCATAGGACCTAAAACGGGGGAGCTATCGGGTCCCAAACATGGCCAGTTTTCACATAGGCACCAATGTAAAAATTAGATGTCCTAGGGGTACCATCTTTGGGGAGTCAGTACAGGTCGGCCTTAGGTTATAGGGGCTCCAAATTTGCACCATAGGTGCTAAAGAGTCTCCCCTACAAGTGTGCAAAGTTTGGGCTGGTTTTCACCACGTGGTTCTCCAGAAACAGGAGCTCAAAGTCAGTCACTTTGATCACATTTTGCTTCAAGCTGACCAGAGATCTATCTGGCATGCCCCCTCACCTCGGCACCCCCTCCCCCCTCAGGGGGAGGGGGTGCCGAGGTGGGGGTCCACTCGCAGCTCGATGGTGCACCAGTATGGAAGGTTCCCCAGTAATGGGAGTTCAAAGTTCAAAAGTTGGTTCAATTGGAGCTCAACTTGAAACGGTCATATTTCCTGAACCATAGATGGTATTGATTCACTTTTGTCGGCTCCATGTAGTCGAGGGTCTTGGGAGTATGCATGCAAAGTTTGGGGCCCATAGGACCTAAAACGGGGGAGCTATCGGGTCCCAAACATGGCCAGTTTTCACATAGGCACCAATGTAAAAATTAGATGTCCTAGGGGTACCATCTTTGGGGAGTCAGTACAGGTCGGCCTTAGGTTATAGGGGCTCCAAATTTGCACCATAGGTGCTAAAGAGTCTCCCCTACAAGTGTGCAAAGTTTGGGCTGGTTTTCACCACGTGGTTCTCCAGAAACAGGAGCTTAAAGTCAGTCACTTTGATCACATTTTGCTTCAAGCTGACCAGAGATCTATCTGGCATGCCCCCTCACCTCGGCACCCCCTCCCCCCTCAGGGGGAGGGGGTGCCGAGGTGGGGGTCCACTCACAGCTCGATGGTGCACCAGTATGGAAGGTTCCCCAGTAATGGGAGTTCAAAGTTCAAAGTCAGTCACTTTGATCACATTTTGCTTCAAGCTGACCAGAGATCTATCTGGCATGCCCCCTCACCTCGGCACCCCCTCCCCCCTCAGGGGGAGGGGGTGCCGAGGTGGGGGTCCACTCGCAGCTCGATGGTGCACCAGTATGGAAGGTTCCCCAGTAATGGGAGTTCAAAGTTCAAAAGTTGGTTCAATTGGAGCTCAACTTGAAACGGTCATATTTCCTGAACCATAGATGGTATTGATTCACTTTTTTCGGCTCCATGTAGTCGGGGGTCTTGGGAGTATGCATGCAAAGTTTGGGGCCCATAGGACCTAAAACGGGGGAGCTATCGGGTCCCAAACATGGCCAGTTTTCACATAGGCACCAATGTAAAAATTAGATGTCCTAGGGGTACCATCTTTGGGGAGTCAGTACAGGTCGGCCTTAGGTTATAGGGGCTCCAAATTTGCACCATAGGTGCTAAAGAGTCTCCCCTACAAGTGTGCAAAGTTTGGGCTGGTTTTCACCACGTGGTTCTCCAGAAACAGGAGCTCAAAGTCAGTCACTTTGATCACATTTTGCTTCAAGCTGACCAGAGATCTATCTGGCATGCCCCCTCACCTCGGCACCCCCTCCCCCCTCAGGGGGAGGGGGTGCCGAGGTGGGGGTCCACTCGCAGCTCGATGGTGCACCAGTATGGAAGGTTCCCCAGTAATGGGAGTTCAAAGTTCAAAGTCAGTCACTTTGATCACATTTTGCTTCAAGCTGACCAGAGATCTATCTGGCATGCCCCCTCACCTCGGCACCCCCTCCCCCCTCAGGGGGAGGGGGTGCCGAGGTGGGGGTCCACTCGCAGCTCGATGGTGCACCAGTATGGAAGGTTCCCCAGTAATGGGAGTTCAAAGTTCAAAAGTTGGTTCAATTGGAGCTCAACTTGAAACGGTCATATTTCCTGAACCATAGATGGTATTGATTCACTTTTTTCGGCTCCATGTAGTCGAGGGTCTTGGGAGTATGCATGCAAAGTTTGGGGCCCATAGGACCTAAAACGGGGGAGCTATCGGGTCCCAAACATGGCCAGTTTTCACATAGGCACCAATGTAAAAATTAGATGTCCTAGGGGTACCATCTTTGGGGAGTCAGTACAGGTCGGCCTTAGGTTATAGGGGCTCCAAATTTGCACCATAGGTGCTAAAGAGTCTCCCCTACAAGTGTGCAAAGTTTGGGCTGGTTTTCACCACGTGGTTCTCCAGAAACAGGAGCTCAAAGTCAGTCACTTTGATCACATTTTGCTTCAAGCTGACCAGAGATCTATCTGGCATGCCCCCTCACCTCGGCACCCCCTCCCCCCTCAGGGGGAGGGGGTGCCGAGGTGGGGGTCCACTCGCAGCTCGATGGTGCACCAGTATGGAAGGTTCCCCAGTAATGGGAGTTCAAAGTTCCAAAGTTGGTTCAATTGGAGCTCAACTTGAAACGGTCATATTTCCTGAACCATAGATGGTATTGATTCACTTTTTTCGGCTCCATGTAGTCGAGGGTCTTGGGAGTATGCATGCAAAGTTTGGGGCCCATAGGACCTAAAACGGGGGAGCTATCGGGTCCCAAACATGGCCAGTTTTCACATAGGCACCAATGTAAAAATTAGATGTCCTAGGGGTACCATCTTTGGGGAGTCAGTACAGGTCGGCCTTAGGTTATAGGGGCTCCAAATTTGCACCATAGGTGCTAAAGAGTCTCCCCTACAAGTGTGCAAAGTTTGGGCTGGTTTTCACCACGTGGTTCTCCAGAAACAGGAGCTCAAAGTCAGTCACTTTGATCACATTTTGCTTCAAGCTGACCAGAGATCTATCTGGCATGCCCCCTCACCTCGGCACCCCCTCCCCCCTCAGGGGGAGGGGGTGCCGAGGTGGGGGTCCACTCGCAGCTCGATGGTGCACCAGTATGGAAGGTTCCCCAGTAATGGGAGTTCAAAGTTCCACAGTTGGTTCAATTGGAGCTCAACTTTAAACGGTCATATTTCCCGAACCATACATGGGAATGATTCACTTTCTTCAGCCCCACGTAGCCCAGGGTCTTGTGAGTATGCATGCCAAGTTTGGGGCAGTTTGGACCTAAAACGGGGGAGCTATCGGGTCCCAAACATGGCCAGTTTTCACATAGGCACCAATGTAAAAATTAGATGTCCTAGGGGTACCATCTTTGGGGAGTCAGTACAGGTCGGCCTTAGGTTATAGGGGCTCCAAATTTGCACCATAGGTGCTAAAGAGTCTCCCCTACAAGTGTGCAAAGTTTGGGCTGGTTTTCACCACGTGGTTCTCCAGAAACAGGAGCTCAAAGTCAGTCACTTTGATCACATTTTGCTTGAAGCTGACCAGAGATCTATCTGGCATGCCCCCTCACCTCGGCACCCCCTCCCCCCTAAGGGGGAGGGGGTGCCGAGGTGGGGGTCCACTCGCAGCTCGATGGTGCACCAGTATGGAAGGTTCCCCAGTAATGGGAGTTCAAAGTTCAAAAGTTGGTTCAATTGGAGCTCAACTTGAAACGGTCATATTTCCTGAACCATAGATGGTATTGATTCACTTTTTTCGGCTCCATGTAGTCGAGGGTCTTGGGAGTATGCATGCAAAGTTTGGGGCCCATAGGACCTAAACGGGGGAGCTATCGGGTCCCAAACATGGCCAGTTTTCACATAGGCACCAATGTAAAAATTAGATGTCCTAGGGGTACCATCTTTGGGGAGTCAGTACAGGTCGGCCTTAGGTTATAGGGGCTCCAAATTTGCACCATAGGTGCTAAAGAGTCTCCCCTACAAGTGTGCAAAGTTTGGGCTGGTTTTCACCACGTGGTTCTCCAGAAACAGGAGCTTAAAGTCAGTCACTTTGATCACATTTTGCTTCAAGCTGACCAGAGATCTATCTGGCATGCCCCCTCACCTCGGCACCCCCTCCCCCCTCAGGGGGAGGGGGTGCCGAGGTGGGGGTCCACTCGCAGCTCGATGGTGCACCAGTATGGAAGGTTCCCCAGTAATGGGAGTTCAAAGTTCCAAAGTTGGTTCAATTGGAGCTCAACTTTAAACGGTCATATTTCCCGAACCATACATGGGAATGATTCACTTTCTTCAGCCCCACGTAGCCCATGGTCTTGTGAGTATGCATGCCAAGTTTGGGGCAGTTTGGACCTAAAACGGGGGAGCTATCGGGTCCCAAACATGGCCAGTTTTCACATAGGCACCAATGTAAAAATTAGATGTCCTAGGGGTACCATCTTTGGGGAGTCAGTACAGGTCGGCCTTAGGTTATAGGGGCTCCAAATTTGCACCATAGGTGCTAAAGAGTCTCCCCTACAAGTGTGCAAAGTTTGGGCTGGTTTTCACCACGTGGTTCTCCAGAAACAGGAGCTTAAAGTCAGTTACTTTGATCACATTTTGCTTCAAGCTGACCAGAGATCTATCTGGCATGCCCCCTCACCTCGGCACCCCCTCCCCCCTCAGGGGGAGGGGGTGCCGAGGTGGGGGTCCACTCGCAGCTCGATGGTGCACCAGTATGGAAGGTTCCCCAGTAATGGGAGTTCAAAGTTCCAAAGTTGGTTCAATTGTAGCTCAACTTTAAACGGTCATATTTCCCGAACCATACATGGGAATGATTCACTTTCTTCAGCCCCACGTAGCCCATGGTCTTGTGAGTATGCATGCCAAGTTTGGGGCAGTTTGGACCTAAAACGGGGGAGCTATCGGGTCCCAAACATGGCCAGTTTTCACATAGGCACCAATGTAAAAATTAGATGTCCTAGGGGTACCATCTTTGGGGAGTCAGTACAGGTCGGCCTTAGGTTATAGGGGCTCCAAATTTGCACCATAGGTGCTAAAGAGTCTCCCCTACAAGTGTGCAAAGTTTGGGCTGGTTTTCACCACGTGGTTCTCCAGAAACAGGAGCTCAAAGTCAGTCACTTTGATCACATTTTGCTTCAAGCTGACCAGAGATCTATCTGGCATGCCCCCTCACCTCGGCACCCCCTCCCCCCTCAGGGGGAGGGGGTGCCGAGGTGGGGGTCCACTCGCAGCTCGATGGTGCACCAGTATGGAAGGTTCCCCAGTAATGGGAGTTCAAAGTTCAAAGTCAGTCACTTTGATCACATTTTGCTTCAAGCTGACCAGAGATCTATCTGGCATGCCCCCTCACCTCGGCACCCCCTCCCCCCTCAGGGGGAGGGGGTGCCGAGGTGGGGGTCCACTCGCAGCTCGATGGTGCACCAGTATGGAAGGTTCCCCAGTAATGGGAGTTCAAAGTTCAAAAGTTGGTTCAATTGGAGCTCAACTTGAAACGGTCATATTTCCTGAACCATAGATGGTATTGATTCACTTTTTTCGGCTCCATGTAGTCGAGGGTCTTGGGAGTATGCATGCAAAGTTTGGGGCCCATAGGACCTAAAACGGGGGAGCTATCGGGTCCCAAACATGGCCAGTTTTCACATAGGCACCAATGTAAAAATTAGATGTCCTAGGGGTACCATCTTTGGGGAGTCAGTACAGGTCGGCCTTAGGTTATAGGGGCTCCAAATTTGCACCATAGGTGCTAAAGAGTCTCCCCTACAAGTGTGCAAAGTTTGGGCTGGTTTTCACCACGTGGTTCTCCAGAAACAGGAGCTTAAAGTCAGTCACTTTGATCACATTTTGCTTCAAGCTGACCAGAGATCTATCTGGCATGCCCCCTCACCTCGGCACCCCCTCCCCCCTCAGGGGGAGGGGGTGCCGAGGTGGGGGTCCACTCGCAGCTCGATGGTGCACCAGTATGGAAGGTTCCCCAGTAATGGGAGTTCAAAGTTCCAAAGTTGGTTCAATTGGAGCTCAACTTTAAACGGTCATATTTCCCGAACCATACATGGGAATGATTCACTTTCTTCAGCCCCACGTAGCCCATGGTCTTGTGAGTATGCATGCCAAGTTTGGGGCAGTTTGGACCTAAAACGGGGGAGCTATCGGGTCCCAAACATGGCCAGTTTTCACATAGGCACCAATGTAAAAATTAGATGTCCTAGGGGTACCATCTTTGGGGAGTCAGTACAGGTCGGCCTTAGGTTATAGGGGCTCCAAATTTGCACCATAGGTGCTAAAGAGTCTCCCCTACAAGTGTGCAAAGTTTGGGCTGGTTTTCACCACGTGGTTCTCCAGAAACAGGAGCTCAAAGTCAGTCACTTTGATCACATTTTGCTTCAAGCTGACCAGAGATCTATCTGGCATGCCCCCTCACCTCGGCACCCCCTCCCCCCTCAGGGGGAGGGGGTGCCGAGGTGGGGGTCCACTCGCAGCTCGATGGTGCACCAGTATGGAAGGTTCCCCAGTAATGGGAGTTCAAAGTTCCAAAGTTGGTTCAATTGGAGCTCAACTTTAAACGGTCATATTTCCCGAACCATACATGGGAATGATTCACTTTCTTCAGCCCCACGTAGCCCATGGTCTTGTGAGTATGCATGCCAAGTTTGGGGCAGTTTGGACCTAAAACGGGGGAGCTATCGGGTCCCAAACATGGCCAGTTTTCACATAGGCACCAATGTAAAAATTAGATGTCCTAGGGGTACCATCTTTGGGGAGTCAGTACAGGTCGGCCTTAGGTTATAGGGGCTCCAAATTTGCATCATAGGTGCTAAAGAGTCTCCCCTACAAGTGTGCAAAGTTTGGGCTGGTTTTCACCACGTGGTTCTCCAGAAACAGGAGCTCAAAGTCAGTCACTTTGATCACATTTTGCTTCAAGCTGACCAGAGATCTATCTGGCATGCCCCCTCACCTCGGCACCCCCTCCCCCCTCAGGGGGAGGGGGTGCCGAGGTGGGGGTCCACTCGCAGCTCGATGGTGCACCAGTATGGAAGGTTCCCCAGTAATGGGAGTTCAAAGTTCAAAGTCAGTCACTTTGATCACATTTTGCTTCAAGCTGACCAGAGATCTATCTGGCATGCCCCCTCACCTCGGCACCCCCTCCCCCCTCAGGGGGAGGGGGTGCCGAGGTGGGGGTCCACTCGCAGCTCGATGGTGCACCAGTATGGAAGGTTCCCCAGTAATGGGAGTTCAAAGTTCAAAAGTTGGTTCAATTGGAGCTCAACTTGAAACGGTCATATTTCCTGAACCATAGATGGTATTGATTCACTTTTTTCGGCTCCATGTAGTCGAGGGTCTTGGGAGTATGCATGCAAAGTTTGGGGCCCATAGGACCTAAAACGGGGGAGCTATCGGGTCCCAAACATGGCCAGTTTTCACATAGGCACCAATGTAAAAATTAGATGTCCTAGGGGTACCATCTTTGGGGAGTCAGTACAGGTCGGCCTTAGGTTATAGGGGCTCCAAATTTGCACCATAGGTGCTAAAGAGTCTCCCCTACAAGTGTGCAAAGTTTGGGCTGGTTTTCACCACGTGGTTCTCCAGAAACAGGAGCTTAAAGTCAGTCACTTTGATCACATTTTGCTTCAAGCTGACCAGAGATCTATCTGGCATGCCCCCTCACCTCGGCACCCCCTCCCCCCTCAGGGGGAGGGGGTGCCGAGGTGGGGGTCCACTCGCAGCTCGATGGTGCACCAGTATGGAAGGTTCCCCAGTAATGGGAGTTCAAAGTTCCAAAGTTGGTTCAATTGGAGCTCAACTTTAAACGGTCATATTTCCCGAACCATACATGGGAATGATTCACTTTCTTCAGCCCCACGTAGCCCATGGTCTTGTGAGTATGCATGCCAAGTTTGGGGCAGTTTGGACCTAAAACGGGGGAGCTATCGGGTCCCAAACATGGCCAGTTTTCACATAGGCACCAATGTAAAAATTAGATGTCCTAGGGGTACCATCTTTGGGGAGTCAGTACAGGTCGGCCTTAGGTTATAGGGGCTCCAAATTTGCACCATAGGTGCTAAAGAGTCTCCCCTACAAGTGTGCAAAGTTTGGGCTGGTTTTCACCACGTGGTTCTCCAGAAACAGGAGCTCAAAGTCAGTCACTTTGATCACATTTTGCTTCAAGCTGACCAGAGATCTATCTGGCATGCCCCCTCACCTCGGCACCCCCTCCCCCCTCAGGGGGAGGGGGTGCCGAGGTGGGGGTCCACTCGCAGCTCGATGGTGCACCAGTATGGAAGGTTCCCCAGTAATGGGAGTTCAAAGTTCAAAAGTTGGTTCAATTGGAGCTCAACTTGAAACGGTCATATTTCCTGAACCATAGATGGTATTGATTCACTTTTTTCGGCTCCATGTAGTCGAGGGTCTTGGGAGTATGCATGCAAAGTTTGGGGCCCATAGGACCTAAAACGGGGGAGCTATCGGGTCCCAAACATGGCCAGTTTTCACATAGGCACCAATGTAAAAATTAGATGTCCTAGGGGTACCATCTTTGGGGAGTCAGTACAGGTCGGCCTTAGGTTATAGGGGCTCCAAATTTGTACCATAGGTGCTAAAGAGTCTCCCCTACAAGTGTGCAAAGTTTGGGCTGGTTTTCACCACGTGGTTCTCCAGAAACAGGAGCTTAAAGTCAGTCACTTTGATCACATTTTGCTTCAAGCTGACCAGAGATCTATCTGGCATGCCCCCTCACCTCGGGGGGAGGGGGTGCCGAGGTGGGGGTCCACTCGCAGCTCGATGGTGCACCAGTATGGAAGGTTCCCCAGTAATGGGAGTTCAAAGTTCAAAAGTTGGTTCAATTGGAGCTCAACTTGAAACGGTCATATTTCCTGAACCATAGATGGTATTGATTCACTTTTTTCGGCTCCATGTAGTCGAGGGTCTTGGGAGTATGCATGCAAAGTTTGGGGCCCATAGGACCTAAAACGGGGGAGCTATCGGGTCCCAAACATGGCCAGTTTTCACATAGGCACCAATGTAAAAATTAGATGTCCTAGGGGTACCATCTTTGGGGAGTCAGTACAGGTCGGCCTTAGGTTATAGGGGCTCCAAATTTGCACCATAGGTGCTAAAGAGTCTCCCCTACAAGTGTGCAAAGTTTGGGCTGGTTTTCACCACGTGGTTCTCCAGAAACAGGAGCTTAAAGTCAGTCACTTTGATCACATTTTGCTTCAAGCTGACCAGAGATCTATCTGGCATGCCCCCTCACCTCGGCACCCCCTCCCCCCTCAGGGGGAGGGGGTGCCGAGGTGGGGGTCCACTCGCAGCTCGATGGTGCACCAGTATGGAAGGTTCCCCAGTAATGGGAGTTCAAAGTTCCAAAGTTGGTTCAATTGGAGCTCAACTTGAAACGGTCATATTTCCTGAACCATAGATGGTATTGATTCACTTTTTTCGGCTCCATGTAGTCGAGGGTCTTGGGAGTATGCATGCAAAGTTTGGGGCCCATAGGACCTAAAACGGGGGAGCTATCGGGTCCCAAACATGGCCAGTTTTCACATAGGCACCAATGTAAAAATTAGATGTCCTAGGGGTACCATCTTTGGGGAGTCAGTACAGGTCGGCCTTAGGTTATAGGGGCTCCAAATTTGCACCATAGGTGCTAAAGAGTCTCCCCTACAAGTGTGCAAAGTTTGGGCTGGTTTTCACCACGTGGTTCTCCAGAAACAGGAGCTCAAAGTCAGTCACTTTGATCACATTTTGCTTCAAGCTGACCAGAGATCTATCTGGCATGCCCCCTCACCTCGGCACCCCCTCCCCCCTCAGGGGGAGGGGGTGCCGAGGTGGGGGTCCACTCGCAGCTCGATGGTGCACCAGTATGGAAGGTTCCCCAGTAATGGGAGTTCAAAGTTCAAAAGTTGGTTCAATTGGAGCTCAACTTGAAACGGTCATATTTCCTGAACCATAGATGGTATTGATTCACTTTTTTCGGCTCCATGTAGTCGAGGGTCTTGGGAGTATGCATGCAAAGTTTGGGGCCCATAGGACCTAAAACGGGGGAGCTATCGGGTCCCAAACATGGCCAGTTTTCACATAGGCACCAATGTAAAAATTAGATGTCCTAGGGGTACCATCTTTGGGGAGTCAGTACAGGTCGGCCTTAGGTTATAGGGGTTCCAAATTTGTACCATAGGTGCTAAAGAGTCTCCCCTACAAGTGTGCAAAGTTTGGGCTGGTTTTCACCACGTGGTTCTCCAGAAACAGGAGCTTAAAGTCAGTCACTTTGATCACATTTTGCTTCAAGCTGACCAGAGATCTATCTGGCATGCCCCCTCACCTCGGGGGGAGGGGGTGCCGAGGTGGGGGTCCACTCGCAGCTCGATGGTGCACCAGTATGGAAGGTTCCCCATTAATGGGAGTTCAAAGTTCAAAAGTTGGTTCAATTGGAGCTCAACTTGAAACGGTCATATTTCCTGAACCATAGATGGTATTGATTCACTTTTTTCGGCTCCATGTAGTCGAGGGTCTTGGGAGTATGCATGCAAAGTTTGGGGCCCATAGGACCTAAAACGGGGGAGCTATTGGGTCCCAAACATGGCCAGTTTTCACATAGGCACCAATGTAAAAATTAGATGTCCTAGGGGTACCATCTTTGGGGAGTCAGTACAGGTCGGCCTTAGGTTATAGGGGCTCCAAATTTGCACCATAGGTGCTAAAGAGTCTCCCCTACAAGTGTACAAAGTTTGGGCTGGTTTTCACCACGTGGTTCTCCAGAAACAGGAGCTTAAAGTCAGTCACTTTGATCACATTTTGCTTCAAGCTGACCAGAGATCTATCTGGCATGCCCCCTCACCTCGGCACCCCCTCCCCCCTCAGGGGGAGGGGGTGCCGAGGTGGGGGTCCACTCGCAGCTCGATGGTGCACCAGTATGGAAGGTTCCCCAGTAATGGGAGTTCAAAGTTCAAAAGTTGGTTCAATTGGAGCTCAACTTGAAACGGTCATATTTCCTGAACCATAGATGGTATTGATTCACTTTTTTCGGCTCCATGTAGTCGAGGGTCTTGGGAGTATGCATGCAAAGTTTGGGGCCCATAGGACCTAAAACGGGGGAGCTATCGGGTCCCAAACATGGCCAGTTTTCACATAGGCACCAATGTAAAAATTAGATGTCCTAGGGGTACCATCTTTGGGGAGTCAGTACAGGTCGGCCTTAGGTTATAGGGGCTCCAAATTTGCACCATAGGTGCTAAAGAGTCTCCCCTACAAGTGTGCAAAGTTTGGGCTGGTTTTCACCACGTGGTTCTCCAGAAACAGGAGCTTAAAGTCAGTCACTTTGATCACATTTTGCTTCAAGCTGACCAGAGATCTATCTGGCATGCCCCCTCACCTCGGCACCCCCTCCCCCCTCAGGGGGAGGGGGTGCCGAGGTGGGGGTCCACTCGCAGCTCGATGGTGCACCAGTATGGAAGGTTCCCCAGTAATGGGAGTTCAAAGTTCAAAAGTTGGTTCAATTGGAGCTCAACTTGAAACGGTCATATTTCCTGAACCATAGATGGTATTGATTCACTTTTTTCGGCTCCATGTAGTCGAGGGTCTTGGGAGTATGCATGCAAAGTTTGGGGCCCATAGGACCTAAAACGGGGGAGCTATCGGGTCCCAAACATGGCCAGTTTTCACATAGGCACCAATGTAAAAATTAGATGTCCTAGGGGTACCATCTTTGGGGAGTCAGTACAGGTCGGCCTTAGGTTATAGGGGCTCCAAATTTGCACCATAGGTGCTAAAGAGTCTCCCCTACAAGTGTGCAAAGTTTGGGCTGGTTTTCACCACGTGGTTCTCCAGAAACAGGAGCTCAAAGTCAGTCACTTTGATCACATTTTGCTTCAAGCTGACCAGAGATCTATCTGGCATGCCCCCTCACCTCGGCACCCCCTCCCCCCTCAGGGGGAGGGGGTGCCGAGGTGGGGGTCCACTCGCAGCTCGATGGTGCACCAGTATGGAAGGTTCCCCAGTAATGGGAGTTCAAAGTTCAAAAGTTGGTTCAATTGGAGCTCAACTTGAAACGGTCATATTTCCTGAACCATAGATGGTATTGATTCACTTTTTTCGGCTCCATGTAGTCGAGGGTCTTGGGAGTATGCATGCAAAGTTTGGGGCCCATAGGACCTAAAACGGGGGAGCTATCGGGTCCCAAACATGGCCAGTTTTCACATAGGCACCAATGTAAAAATTAGATGTCCTAGGGGTACCATCTTTGGGGAGTCAGTACAGGTCGGCCTTAGGTTATAGGGGCTCCAAATTTGTACCATAGGTGCTAAAGAGTCTCCCCTACAAGTGTGCAAAGTTTGGGCTGGTTTTCACCACGTGGTTCTCCAGAAACAGGAGCTTAAAGTCAGTCACTTTGATCACATTTTGCTTCAAGCTGACCAGAGATCTATCTGGCATGCCCCCTCACCTCGGGGGGAGGGGGTGCCGAGGTGGGGGTCCACTCGCCGCTCGATGGTGCACCAGTATGGAAGGTTCCCCAGTAATGGGAGTTCAAAGTTCAAAAGTTGGTTCAATTGGAGCTCAACTTGAAACGGTCATATTTCCTGAACCATAGATGGTATTGATTCACTTTTTTCGGCTCCATGTAGTCGAGGGTCTTGGGAGTATGCATGCAAAGTTTGGGGCCCATAGGACCTAAAACGGGGGAGCTATTGGGTCCCAAACATGGCCAGTTTTCACATAGGCACCAATGTAAAAATTAGATGTCCTAGGGGTACCATCCTTGGGGAGTCAGTACAGGTCGGCCTTAGGTTATAGGGGCTCCAAATTTGCACCATAGGTGCTAAAGAGTCTCCCCTACAAGTGTACAAAATTTGGGCTGGTTTTCACCACGTGGTTCTCCAGAAACAGGAGCTTAAAGTCAGTCACTTTGATCACATTTTGCTTCAAGCTGACCAGAGATCTATCTGGCATGCCCCCTCACCTCGGCACCCCCTCCCCCCTCAGGGGGAGGGGGTGCCGAGGTGGGGGTCCACTCGCAGCTCGATGGTGCACCAGTATGGAAGGTTCCCCAGTAATGGGAGTTCAAAGTTCAAAAGTTGGTTCAATTGGAGCTCAACTTGAAACGGTCATATTTCCTGAACCATAGATGGTATTGATTCACTTTTTTCGGCTCCATGTAGTCGAGGGTCTTGGGAGTATGCATGCAAAGTTTGGGGCCCATAGGACCTAAAACGGGGGAGCTATCGGGTCCCAAACATGGCCAGTTTTCACATAGGCACCAATGTAAAAATTAGATGTCCTAGGGGTACCATCTTTGGGGAGTCAGTACAGGTCGGCCTTAGGTTATAGGGGCTCCAAATTTGCACCATAGGTGCTAAAGAGTCTCCCCTACAAGTGTGCAAAGTTTGGGCTGGTTTTCACCACGTGGTTCTCCAGAAACAGGAGCTTAAAGTCAGTCACTTTGATCACATTTTGCTTCAAGCTGACCAGAGATCTATCTGGCATGCCCCCTCACCTCGGCACCCCCTCCCCCCTCAGGGGGAGGGGGTGCCGAGGTGGGGGTCCACTCGCAGCTCGATGGTGCACCAGTATGGAAGGTTCCCCAGTAATGGGAGTTCAAAGTTCAAAAGTTGGTTCAATTGGAGCTCAACTTGAAACGGTCATATTTCCTGAACCATAGATGGTATTGATTCACTTTTTTCGGCTCCATGTAGTCGAGGGTCTTGGGAGTATGCATGCAAAGTTTGGGGCCCATAGGACCTAAAACGGGGGAGGTATCGGGTCCCAAACATGGCCAGTTTTCACATAGGCACCAATGTAAAAATTAGATGTCCTAGGGGTACCATCTTTGGGGAGTCAGTACAGGTCGGCCTTAGGTTATAGGGGCTCCAAATTTGCACCATAGGTGCTAAAGAGTCTCCCCTACAAGTGTGCAAAGTTTGGGCTGGTTTTCACCACGTGGTTCTCCAGAAACAGGAGCTCAAAGTCAGTCACTTTGATCACATTTTGCTTCAAGCTGACCAGAGATCTATCTGGCATGCCCCCTCACCTCGGCACCCCCTCCCCCCTCAGGGGGAGGGGGTGCCGAGGTGGGGGTCCACTCGCAGCTCGATGGTGCACCAGTATGGAAGGTTCCCCAGTAATGGGAGTTCAAAGTTCAAAAGTTGGTTCAATTGGAGCTCAACTTGAAACGGTCATATTTCCTGAACCATAGATGGTATTGATTCACTTTTTTCGGCTCCATGTAGTCGAGGGTCTTGGGAGTATGCATGCAAAGTTTGGGGCCCATAGGACCTAAAACGGGGGAGCTATCGGGTCCCAAACATGGCCAGTTTTCACATAGGCACCAATGTAAAAATTAGATGTCCTAGGGGTACCATCTTTGGGGAGTCAGTACAGGTCGGCCTTAGGTTATAGGGGTTCCAAATTTGTACCATAGGTGCTAAAGAGTCTCCCCTACAAGTGTGCAAAGTTTGGGCTGGTTTTCACCACGTGGTTCTCCAGAAACAGGAGCTTAAAGTCAGTCACTTTGATCACATTTTGCTTCAAGCTGACCAGAGATCTATCTGGCATGCCCCCTCACCTCGGGGGGAGGGGGTGCCGAGGTGGGGGTCCACTCGCAGCTCGATGGTGCACCAGTATGGAAGGTTCCCCATTAATGGGAGTTCAAAGTTCAAAAGTTGGTTCAATTGGAGCTCAACTTGAAACGGTCATATTTCCTGAACCATAGATGGTATTGATTCACTTTTTTCGGCTCCATGTAGTCGAGGGTCTTGGGAGTATGCATGCAAAGTTTGGGGCCCATAGGACCTAAAACGGGGGAGCTATTGGGTCCCAAACATGGCCAGTTTTCACATAGGCACCAATGTAAAAATTAGATGTCCTAGGGGTACCATCTTTGGGGAGTCAGTACAGGTCGGCCTTAGGTTATAGGGGCTCCAAATTTGCACCATAGGTGCTAAAGAGTCTCCCCTACAAGTGTACAAAGTTTGGGCTGGTTTTCACCACGTGGTTCTCCAGAAACAGGAGCTTAAAGTCAGTCACTTTGATCACATTTTGCTTCAAGCTGACCAGAGATCTATCTGGCATGCCCCCTCACCTCGGCACCCCCTCCCCCCTCAGGGGGAGGGGGTGCCGAGGTGGGGGTCCACTCGCAGCTCGATGGTGCACCAGTATGGAAGGTTCCCCAGTAATGGGAGTTCAAAGTTCAAAAGTTGGTTCAATTGGAGCTCAACTTGAAACGGTCATATTTCCTGAACCATAGATGGTATTGATTCACTTTTTTCGGCTCCATGTAGTCGAGGGTCTTGGGAGTATGCATGCAAAGTTTGGGGCCCATAGGACCTAAAACGGGGGAGCTATCGGGTCCCAAACATGGCCAGTTTTCACATAGGCACCAATGTAAAAATTAGATGTCCTAGGGGTACCATCTTTGGGGAGTCAGTACAGGTCGGCCTTAGGTTATAGGGGCTCCAAATTTGCACCATAGGTGCTAAAGAGTCTCCCCTACAAGTGTGCAAAGTTTGGGCTGGTTTTCACCACGTGGTTCTCCAGAAACAGGAGCTCAAAGTCAGTCACTTTGATCACATTTTGCTTCAAGCTGACCAGAGATCTATCTGGCATGCCCCCTCACCTCGGCACCCCCTCCCCCCTCAGGGGGAGGGGGTGCCGAGGTGGGGGTCCACTCGCAGCTCGATGGTGCACCAGTATGGAAGGTTCCCCAGTAATGGGAGTTCAAAGTTCAAAAGTTGGTTCAATTGGAGCTCAACTTGAAACGGTCATATTTCCTGAACCATAGATGGTATTGATTCACTTTTTTCGGCTCCATGTAGTCGAGGGTCTTGGGAGTATGCATGCAAAGTTTGGGGCCCATAGGACCTAAAACGGGGGAGCTATCGGGTCCCAAACATGGCCAGTTTTCACATAGGCACCAATGTAAAAATTAGATGTCCTAGGGGTACCATCTTTGGGGAGTCAGTACAGGTCGGCCTTAGGTTATAGGGGCTCCAAATTTGTACCATAGGTGCTAAAGAGTCTCCCCTACAAGTGTGCAAAGTTTGGGCTGGTTTTCACCACGTGGTTCTCCAGAAACAGGAGCTTAAAGTCAGTCACTTTGATCACATTTTGCTTCAAGCTGACCAGAGATCTATCTGGCATGCCCCCTCACCTCGGGGGGAGGGGGTGCCGAGGTGGGGGTCCACTCGCCGCTCGATGGTGCACCAGTATGGAAGGTTCCCCAGTAATGGGAGTTCAAAGTTCAAAAGTTGGTTCAATTGGAGCTCAACTTGAAACGGTCATATTTCCTGAACCATAGATGGTATTGATTCACTTTTTTCGGCTCCATGTAGTCGAGGGTCTTGGGAGTATGCATGCAAAGTTTGGGGCCCATAGGACCTAAAACGGGGGAGCTATTGGGTCCCAAACATGGCCAGTTTTCACATAGGCACCAATGTAAAAATTAGATGTCCTAGGGGTACCATCCTTGGGGAGTCAGTACAGGTCGGCCTTAGGTTATAGGGGCTCCAAATTTGCACCATAGGTGCTAAAGAGTCTCCCCTACAAGTGTACAAAGTTTGGGCTGGTTTTCACCACGTGGTTCTCCAGAAACAGGAGCTTAAAGTCAGTCACTTTGATCACATTTTGCTTCAAGCTGACCAGAGATCTATCTGGCATGCCCCCTCACCTCGGCACCCCCTCCCCCCTCAGGGGGAGGGGGTGCCGAGGTGGGGGTCCACTCGCAGCTCGATGGTGCACCAGTATGGAAGGTTCCCCAGTAATGGGAGTTCAAAGTTCAAAAGTTGGTTCAATTGGAGCTCAACTTGAAACGGTCATATTTCCTGAACCATAGATGGTATTGATTCACTTTTTTCGGCTCCATGTAGTCGAGGGTCTTGGGAGTATGCATGCAAAGTTTGGGGCCCATAGGACCTAAAACGGGGGAGCTATCGGGTCCCAAACATGGCCAGTTTTCACATAGGCACCAATGTAAAAATTAGATGTCCTAGGGGTACCATCTTTGGGGAGTCAGTACAGGTCGGCCTTAGGTTATAGGGGCTCCAAATTTGCACCATAGGTGCTAAAGAGTCTCCCCTACAAGTGTGCAAAGTTTGGGCTGGTTTTCACCACGTGGTTCTCCAGAAACAGGAGCTTAAAGTCAGTCACTTTGATCACATTTTGCTTCAAGCTGACCAGAGATCTATCTGGCATGCCCCCTCACCTCGGGGGGAGGGGGTGCCGAGGTGGGGGTCCACTCGCAGCTCGATGGTGCACCAGTATGGAAGGTTCCCCAGTAATGGGAGTTCAAAGTTCAAAAGTTGGTTCAATTGGAGCTCAACTTGAAACGGTCATATTTCCTGAACCATAGATGGTATTGATTCACTTTTTTCGGCTCCATGTAGTCGAGGGTCTTGGGAGTATGCATGCAAAGTTTGGGGCCCATAGGACCTAAAACGGGGGAGCTATTGGGTCCCAAACATGGCCAGTTTTCACATAGGCACCAATGTAAAAATTAGATGTCCTAGGGGTACCATCTTTGGGGAGTCAGTACAGGTCGGCCTTAGGTTATAGGGGCTCCAAATTTGCACCATAGGTGCTAAAGAGTCTCCCCTACAAGTGTGCAAAGTTTGGGCTGGTTTTCACCACGTGGTTCTCCAGAAACAGGAGCTTAAAGTCAGTCACTTTGATCACATTTTGCTTCAAGCTGACCAGAGATCTATCTGGCATGCCCCCTCACCTCGGCACCCCCTCCCCCCTCAGGGGGAGGGGGTGCCGAGGTGGGGGTCCACTCGCAGCTCGATGGTGCACCAGTATGGAAGGTTCCCCAGTAATGGGAGTTCAAAGTTCAAAAGTTGGTTCAATTGGAGCTCAACTTGAAACGGTCATATTTCCTGAACCATAGATGGTATTGATTCACTTTTTTCGGCTCCATGTAGTCGAGGGTCTTGGGAGTATGCATGCAAAGTTTGGGGCCCATAGGACCTAAAACGGGGGAGCTATCGGGTCCCAAACATGGCCAGTTTTCACATAGGCACCAATGTAAAAATTAGATGTCCTAGGGGTACCATCTTTGGGGAGTCAGTACAGGTCGGCCTTAGGTTATAGGGGCTCCAAATTTGCACCATAGGTGCTAAAGAGTCTCCCCTACAAGTGTGCAAAGTTTGGGCTGGTTTTCACCACGTGGTTCTCCAGAAACAGGAGCTCAAAGTCAGTCACTTTGATCACATTTTGCTTCAAGCTGACCAGAGATCTATCTGGCATGCCCCCTCACCTCGGCACCCCCTCCCCCCTCAGGGGGAGGGGGTGCCGAGGTGGGGGTCCACTCGCAGCTCGATGGTGCACCAGTATGGAAGGTTCCCCAGTAATGGGAGTTCAAAGTTCAAAAGTTGGTTCAATTGGAGCTCAACTTGAAACGGTCATATTTCCTGAACCATAGATGGTATTGATTCACTTTTTTCGGCTCCATGTAGTCGAGGGTCTTGGGAGTATGCATGCAAAGTTTGGGGCCCATAGGACCTAAAACGGGGGAGCTATCGGGTCCCAAACATGGCCAGTTTTCACATAGGCACCAATGTAAAAATTAGATGTCCTAGGGGTACCATCTTTGGGGAGTCAGTACAGGTCGGCCTTAGGTTATAGGGGCTCCAAATTTGTACCATAGGTGCTAAAGAGTCTCCCCTACAAGTGTGCAAAGTTTGGGCTGGTTTTCACCACGTGGTTCTCCAGAAACAGGAGCTTAAAGTCAGTCACTTTGATCACATTTTGCTTCAAGCTGACCAGAGATCTATCTGGCATGCCCCCTCACCTCGGGGGGAGGGGGTGCCGAGGTGGGGGTCCACTCGCCGCTCGATGGTGCACCAGTATGGAAGGTTCCCCAGTAATGGGAGTTCAAAGTTCAAAAGTTGGTTCAATTGGAGCTCAACTTGAAACGGTCATATTTCCTGAACCATAGATGGTATTGATTCACTTTTTTCGGCTCCATGTAGTCGAGGGTCTTGGGAGTATGCATGCAAAGTTTGGGGCCCATAGGACCTAAAACGGGGGAGCTATTGGGTCCCAAACATGGCCAGTTTTCACATAGGCACCAATGTAAAAATTAGATGTCCTAGGGGTACCATCCTTGGGGAGTCAGTACAGGTCGGCCTTAGGTTATAGGGGCTCCAAATTTGCACCATAGGTGCTAAAGAGTCTCCCCTACAAGTGTACAAAGTTTGGGCTGGTTTTCACCACGTGGTTCTCCAGAAACAGGAGCTTAAAGTCAGTCACTTTGATCACATTTTGCTTCAAGCTGACCAGAGATCTATCTGGCATGCCCCCTCACCTCGGCACCCCCTCCCCCCTCAGGGGGAGGGGGTGCCGAGGTGGGGGTCCACTCGCAGCTCGATGGTGCACCAGTATGGAAGGTTCCCCAGTAATGGGAGTTCAAAGTTCAAAAGTTGGTTCAATTGGAGCTCAACTTGAAACGGTCATATTTCCTGAACCATAGATGGTATTGATTCACTTTTTTCGGCTCCATGTAGTCGAGGGTCTTGGGAGTATGCATGCAAAGTTTGGGGCCCATAGGACCTAAAACGGGGGAGCTATCGGGTCCCAAACATGGCCAGTTTTCACATAGGCACCAATGTAAAAATTAGATGTCCTAGGGGTACCATCTTTGGGGAGTCAGTACAGGTCGGCCTTAGGTTATAGGGGCTCCAAATTTGCACCATAGGTGCTAAAGAGTCTCCCCTACAAGTGTGCAAAGTTTGGGCTGGTTTTCACCACGTGGTTCTCCAGAAACAGGAGCTTAAAGTCAGTCACTTTGATCACATTTTGCTTCAAGCTGACCAGAGATCTATCTGGCATGCCCCCTCACCTCGGGGGGAGGGGGTGCCGAGGTGGGGGTCCACTCGCAGCTCGATGGTGCACCAGTATGGAAGGTTCCCCAGTAATGGGAGTTCAAAGTTCAAAAGTTGGTTCAATTGGAGCTCAACTTGAAACGGTCATATTTCCTGAACCATAGATGGTATTGATTCACTTTTTTCGGCTCCATGTAGTCGAGGGTCTTGGGAGTATGCATGCAAAGTTTGGGGCCCATAGGACCTAAAACGGGGGAGCTATTGGGTCCCAAACATGGCCAGTTTTCACATAGGCACCAATGTAAAAATTAGATGTCCTAGGGGTACCATCTTTGGGGAGTCAGTACAGGTCGGCCTTAGGTTATAGGGGCTCCAAATTTGCACCATAGGTGCTAAAGAGTCTCCCCTACAAGTGTGCAAAGTTTGGGCTGGTTTTCACCACGTGGTTCTCCAGAAACAGGAGCTTAAAGTCAGTCACTTTGATCACATTTTGCTTCAAGCTGACCAGAGATCTATCTGGCATGCCCCCTCACCTCGGCACCCCCTCCCCCCTCAGGGGGAGGGGGTGCCGAGGTGGGGGTCCACTCGCAGCTCGATGGTGCACCAGTATGGAAGGTTCCCCAGTAATGGGAGTTCAAAGTTCAAAAGTTGGTTCAATTGGAGCTCAACTTGAAACGGTCATATTTCCTGAACCATAGATGGTATTGATTCACTTTTTTCGGCTCCATGTAGTCGAGGGTCTTGGGAGTATGCATGCAAAGTTTGGGGCCCATAGGACCTAAAACGGGGGAGCTATCAGGTCCCAAACATGGCCAGTTTTCACATAGGCACCAATGTAAAAATTAGATGTCCTAGGGGTACCATCTTTGGGGAGTCAGTACAGGTCGGCCTTAGGTTATAGGGGCTCCAAATTTGCACCATAGGTGCTAAAGAGTCTCCCCTACAAGTGTGCAAAGTTTGGGCTGGTTTTCACCACGTGGTTCTCCAGAAACAGGAGCTTAAAGTCAGTCACTTTGATCACATTTTGCTTCAAGCTGACCAGAGATCTATCTGGCATGCCCCCTCACCTCGGGGGGAGGGGGTGCCGAGGTGGGGGTCCACTCGCAGCTCGATGGTGCACCAGTATGGAAGGTTCCCCAGTAATGGGAGTTCAAAGTTCAAAAGTTGGTTCAATTGGAGCTCAACTTGAAACGGTCATATTTCCTGAACCATAGATGGTATTGATTCACTTTTTTCGGCTCCATGTAGTCGAGGGTCTTGGGAGTATGCATGCAAAGTTTGGGGCCCATAGGACCTAAAACGGGGGAGCTATTGGGTCCCAAACATGGCCAGTTTTCACATAGGCACCAATGTAAAAATTAGATGTCCTAGGGGTACCATCTTTGGGGAGTCAGTACAGGTCGGCCTTAGGTTATAGGGGCTCCAAATTTGCACCATAGGTGCTAAAGAGTCTCCCCTACAAGTGTGCAAAGTTTGGGCTGGTTTTCACCACGTTGTTCTCCAGAAACAGGAGCTTAAAGTCAGTCACTTTGATCACATTTTGCTTCAAGCTGACCAGAGATCTATCTGGCATGCCCCCTCACCTCGGCACCCCCTCCCCCCTCAGGGGGAGGGGGTGCCGAGGTGGGGGTCCACTCGCAGCTCGATGGTGCACCAGTATGGAAGGTTCCCCAGTAATGGGAGTTCAAAGTTCAAAAGTTGGTTCAATTGGAGCTCAACTTGAAACGGTCATATTTCCTGAACCATAGATGGTATTGATTCACTTTTTTCGGCTCCATGTAGTCGAGGGTCTTGGGAGTATGCATGCAAAGTTTGGGGCCCATAGGACCTAAAACGGGGGAGCTATCGGGTCCCAAACATGGCCAGTTTTCACATAGGCACCAATGTAAAAATTAGATGTCCTAGGGGTACCATCTTTGGGGAGTCAGTACAGGTCGGCCTTAGGTTATAGGGGCTCCAAATTTGCACCATAGGTGCTAAAGAGTCTCCCCTACAAGTGTGCAAAGTTTGGGCTGGTTTTCACCACGTGGTTCTCCAGAAACAGGAGCTTAAAGTCAGTCACTTTGATCACATTTTGCTTCAAGCTGACCAGAGATCTATCTGGCATGCCCCCTCACCTCGGCACCCCCTCCCCCCTCAGGGGGAGGGGGTGCCGAGGTGGGGGTCCACTCGCAGCTCGATGGTGCACCAGTATGGAAGGTTCCCCAGTAATGGGAGTTCAAAGTTCAAAAGTTGGTTCAATTGGAGCTCAACTTGAAACGGTCATATTTCCTGAACCATAGATGGTATTGATTCACTTTTTTCGGCTCCATGTAGTCGAGGGTCTTGGGAGTATGCATGCAAAGTTTGGGGCCCATAGGACCTAAAACGGGGGAGCTATCGGGTCCCAAACATGGCCAGTTTTCACATAGGCACCAATGTAAAAATTAGATGTCCTAGGGGTACCATCTTTGGGGAGTCAGTACAGGTCGGCCTTAGGTTATAGGGGCTCCAAATTTGCACCATAGGTGCTAAAGAGTCTCCCCTACAAGTGTGCAAAGTTTGGGCTGGTTTTCACCACGTGGTTCTACAGAAACAGGAGCTCAAAGTCAGTCACTTTGATCACATTTTGCTTCAAGCTGACCAGAGATCTATCTGGCATGCCCCCTCACCTCGGCACCCCCTCCCCCCTCAGGGGGAAGGGGGGGCCGAGGTGGGGGTCCACTCGCAGCTCGATGGTGCACCAGTATGGAAGGTTCCCCAGTAATGGGAGTTCAAAGTTCAAAAGTTGGTTCAATTGGAGCTCAACTTGAAACGGTCATATTTCCTGAACCATAGATGGTATTGATTCACTTTTTTCGGCTCCATGTAGTCGAGGGTCTTGGGAGTATGCATGCAAAGTTTGGGGCCCATAGGACCTAAAACGGGGGAGCTATCGGGTCCCAAACATGGCCAGTTTTCACATAGGCACCAATGTAAAAATTAGATGTCCTAGGGGTACCATCTTTGGGGAGTCAGTACAGGTCGGCCTTAGGTTATAGGGGCTCCAAATTTGCACCATAGGTGCTAAAGAGTCTCCCCTACAAGTGTGCAAAGTTTGGGCTGGTTTTCACCACGTGGTTCTCCAGAAACAGGAGCTTAAAGTCAGTCACTTTGATCACATTTTGCTTCAAGCTGATCAGAGATCTATCTGGCATGCCCCCTCACCTCGGCACCCCCTCCCCCCTCAGGGGGAGGGGGTGCCGAGGTGGGGGTCCACTCGCAGCTCGATGGTGCACCAGTATGGAAGGTTCCCCAGTAATGGGAGTTCAAAGTTCAAAAGTTGGTTCAATTGGAGCTCAACTTGAAACGGTCATATTTCCTGAACCATAGATGGTATTGATTCACTTTTTTCGGCTCCATGTAGTCGAGGGTCTTGGGAGTATGCATGCAAAGTTTGGGGCCCATAGGACCTAAAACGGGGGAGCTATCGGGTCCCAAACATGGCCAGTTTTCACATAGGCACCAATGTAAAAATTAGATGTCCTAGGGGTACCATCTTTGGGGAGTCAGTACAGGTCGGCCTTAGGTTATAAGGGCTCCAAATTTGCACCATAGGTGCTAAAGAGTCTCCCCTACAAGTGTGCAAAGTTTGGGCTGGTTTTCACCACGTGGTTCTCCAGAAACAGGAGCTCAAAGTCAGTCACTTTGATCACATTTTGCTTCAAGCTGACCAGAGATCTATCTGGCATGCCCCCTCACCTCGGCACCCCCTCCCCCCTCAGGGGGAAGGGGGGGCCGAGGTGGGGGTCCACTCGCAGCTCGATGGTGCACCAGTATGGAAGGTTCCCCAGTAATGGGAGTTCAAAGTTCAAAAGTTGGTTCAATTGGAGCTCAACTTGAAACGGTCATATTTCCTGAACCATAGATGGTATTGATTCACTTTTTTCGGCTCCATGTAGTCGAGGGTCTTGGGAGTATGCATGCAAAGTTTGGGGCCCATAGGACCTAAAACGGGGGAGCTATCGGGTCCCAAACATGGCCAGTTTTCACATAGGCACCAATGTAAAAATTAGATGTCCTAGGGGTACCATCTTTGGGGAGTCAGTTCAGGTCGGCCTTAGGTTATAGGGGCTCCAAATTTGCACCATAGGTGCTAAAGAGTCTCCCCTACAAGTGTGCAAAGTTTGGGCTGGTTTTCACCACGTGGTTCTCCAGAAACAGGAGCTCAAAGTCAGTCACTTTGATCACATTTTGCTTCAAGCTGACCAGAGATCTATCTGGCATGCCCCCTCACCCCGGCACCCCCTCCCCCCTCAGGGGGAAGGGGGGGCCGAGGTGGGGGTCCACTCGCAGCTCGATGGTGCACCAGTATGGAAGGTTCCCCAGTAATGGGAGTTCAAAGTTCAAAAGTTGGTTCAATTGGAGCTCAACTTGAAACGGTCATATTTCCTGAACCATAGATGGTATTGATTCACTTTTTTCGGCTCCATGTAGTCGAGGGTCTTGGGAGTATGCATGCAAAGTTTGGGGCCCATAGGACCTAAAACGGGGGAGCTATCGGGTCCCAAACATGGCCAGTTTTCACATAGGCACCAATGTAAAAATTAGATGTCCTAGGGGTACCATCTTTGGGGAGTCAGTACAGGTCGGCCTTAGGTTATAGGGGCTCCAAATTTGCACCATAGGTGCTAAAGAGTCTCCCCTACAAGTGTGCAAAGTTTGGGCTGGTTTTCACCACGTGGTTCTCCAGAAACAGGAGCTTAAAGTCAGTCACTTTGATCACATTTTGCTTCAAGCTGACCAGAGATCTATCTGGCATGCCCCCTCACCTCGGCACCCCCTCCCCCCTCAGGGGGAGGGGGTGCCGAGGTGGGGGTCCACTCGCAGCTCGATGGTGCACCAGTATGGAAGGTTCCCCAGTAATGGGAGTTCAAAGTTCAAAAGTTGGTTCAATTGGAGCTCAACTTGAAACGGTCATATTTCCTGAACCATAGATGGTATTGATTCACTTTTTTCGGCTCCATGTAGTCGAGGGTCTTGGGAGTATGCATGCAAAGTTTGGGGCCCATAGGACCTAAAACGGGGGAGCTATCGGGTCCCAAACATGGCCAGTTTTCACATAGGCACCAATGTAAAAATTAGATGTCCTAGGGGTACCATCTTTGGGGAGTCAGTACAGGTCGGCCTTAGGTTATAGGGGCTCCAAATTTGCACCATAGGTGCTAAAGAGTCTCCCCTACAAGTGTGCAAAGTTTGGGCTGGTTTTCACCACGTGGTTCTCCAGAAACAGGAGCTCAAAGTCAGTCACTTTGATCACATTTTGCTTCAAGCTGACCAGAGATCTATCTGGCATGCCCCCTCACCTCGGCACCCCCTCCCCCCTCAGGGGGAGGGGGTGCCGAGGTGGGGGTCCACTCGCAGCTCGATGGTGCACCAGTATGGAAGGTTCCCCAGTAATGGGAGTTCAAAAGTTGGTTCAATTGGAGCTCAACTTGAAACGGTCATATTTCCTGAACCATAGATGGTATTGATTCACTTTTTTCGGCTCCATGTATTCGAGGGTCTTGGGAGTATGCATGCAAAGTTTGGGGCCCATAGGACCTAAAACGGGGGAGCTATCGGGTCCCAAACATGGCCAGTTTTCACATAGGCACCAATGTAAAAATTAGATGTCCTAGGGGTACCATCTTTGGGGAGTCAGTACAGGTCGGCCTTAGGTTATAGGGGCTCCAAATTTGCACCATAGGTGCTAAAGAGTCTCCCCTACAAGTGTGCAAAGTTTGGGCTGGTTTTCACCACGTGGTTCTCCAGAAACAGGAGCTTAAAGTCAGTCACTTTGATCACATTTTGCTTCAAGCTGACCAGAGATCTATCTGGCATGCCCCCTCACCTCGGCACCCCCTCCCCCCTCAGGGGGAGGGGGTGCCGAGGTGGGGGTCCACTCGCAGCTCGATGGTGCACCAGTATGGAAGGTTCCCCAGTAATGGGAGTTCAAAGTTCAAAAGTTGGTTCAATTGGAGCTCAACTTGAAACGGTCATATTTCCTGAACCATAGATGGTATTGATTCACTTTTTTCGGCTCCATGTAGTCGAGGGTCTTGGGAGTATGCATGCAAAGTTTGGGGCCCATAGGACCTAAAACGGGGGAGCTATCGGGTCCCAAACATGGCCAGTTTTCACATAGGCACCAATGTAAAAATTAGATGTCCTAGGGGTACCATCTTTGGGGAGTCAGTACAGGTCGGCCTTAGGATATAGGGGCTCCAAATTTGCACCATAGGTGCTAAAGAGTCTCCCCTACAAGTGTGCAAAGTTTGGGCTGGTTTTCACCACGTGGTTCTCCAGAAACAGGAGCTCAAAGTCAGTCACTTTGATCACATTTTGCTTCAAGCTGACCAGAGATCTATCTGGCATGCCCCCTCACCTCGGCACCCCCTCCCCCCTCAGGGGGAGGGGGTGCCGAGGTGGGGGTCCACTCGCAGCTCGATGGTGCACCAGTATGGAAGGTTCCCCAGTAATGGGAGTTCAAAGTTCAAAAGTTGGTTCAATTGGAGCTCAACTTGAAACGGTCATATTTCCTGAACCATAGATGGTATTGATTCACTTTTTTCGGCTCCATGTAGTCGAGGGTCTTGGGAGTATGCATGCAAAGTTTGGGGCCCATAGGACCTAAAACGGGGGAGCTATCGGGTCCCAAACATGGCCAGTTTTCACATAGGCACCAATGTAAAAATTAGATGTCCTAGGGGTACCATCTTTGGGGAGTCAGTACAGGTCGGCCTTAGGTTATAGGGGCTCCAAATTTGCACCATAGGTGCTAAAGAGTCTCCCCTACAAGAGTGCAAAGTTTGGGCTGGTTTTCACCACGTGGTTCTCCAGAAACAGGAGCTCAAAGTCAGTCACTTTGATCACATTTTGCTTCAAGCTGACCAGAGATCTATCTGGCATGCCCCCTCACCTCGGCACCCCCTCCCCCCTCAGGGGGAAGGGGGGGCCGAGGTGGGGGTCCACTCGCAGCTCGATGGTGCACCAGTATGGAAGGTTCCCCAGTAATGGGAGTTCAAAGTTCAAAAGTTGGTTCAATTGGAGCTCAACTTGAAACGGTCATATTTCCTGAACCATAGATGGTATTGATTCACTTTTTTCGGCTCCATGTAGTCGAGGGTCTTGGGAGTATGCATGCAAAGTTTGGGGCCCATAGGACCTAAAACGGGGGAGCTATCAGGTCCCAAACATGGCCAGTTTTCACATAGGCACCAATGTAAAAATTAGATGTCCTAGGGGTACCATCTTTGGGGAGTCAGTACAGGTCGGCCTTAGGTTATAGGGGCTCCAAATTTGCACCATAGGTGCTAAAGAGTCTCCCCTACAAGTGTGCAAAGTTTGGGCTGGTTTTCACCACGTGGTTCTCCAGAAACAGGAGCTTAAAGTCAGTCACTTTGATCACATTTTGCTTCAAGCTGACCAGAGATCTATCTGGCATGCCCCCTCACCTCGGGGGGAGGGGGTGCCGAGGTGGGGGTCCACTCGCAGCTCGATGGTGCACCAGTATGGAAGGTTCCCCAGTAATGGGAGTTCAAAGTTCAAAAGTTGGTTCAATTGGAGCTCAACTTGAAACGGTCATATTTCCTGAACCATAGATGGTATTGATTCACTTTTTTCGGCTCCATGTAGTCGAGGGTCTTGGGAGTATGCATGCAAAGTTTGGGGCCCATAGGACCTAAAACGGGGGAGCTATTGGGTCCCAAACATGGCCAGTTTTCACATAGGCACCAATGTAAAAATTAGATGTCCTAGGGGTACCATCTTTGGGGAGTCAGTACAGGTCGGCCTTAGGTTATAGGGGCTCCAAATTTGCACCATAGGTGCTAAAGAGTCTCCCCTACAAGTGTGCAAAGTTTGGGCTGGTTTTCACCACGTGGTTCTCCAGAAACAGGAGCTTAAAGTCAGTCACTTTGATCACATTTTGCTTCAAGCTGACCAGAGATCTATCTGGCATGCCCCCTCACCTCGGCACCCCCTCCCCCCTCAGGGGGAGGGGGTGCCGAGGTGGGGGTCCACTCGCAGCTCGATGGTGCACCAGTATGGAAGGTTCCCCAGTAATGGGAGTTCAAAGTTCAAAAGTTGGTTCAATTGGAGCTCAACTTGAAACGGTCATATTTCCTGAACCATAGATGGTATTGATTCACTTTTTTCGGCTCCATGTAGTCGAGGGTCTTGGGAGTATGCATGCAAAGTTTGGGGCCCATAGGACCTAAAACGGGGGAGCTATCGGGTCCCAAACATGGCCAGTTTTCACATAGGCACCAATGTAAAAATTAGATGTCCTAGGGGTACCATCTTTGGGGAGTCAGTACAGGTCGGCCTTAGGTTATAGGGGCTCCAAATTTGCACCATAGGTGCTAAAGAATCTCCCCTACAAGTGTGCAAAGTTTGGGCTGGTTTTCACCACGTGGTTCTCCAGAAACAGGAGCTCAAAGTCAGTCACTTTGATCACATTTTGCTTCAAGCTGACCAGAGATCTATCTGGCATGCCCCCTCACCTCGGCACCCCCTCCCCCCTCAGGGGGAAGGGGGGGCCGAGGTGGGGGTCCACTCGCAGCTCGATGGTGCACCAGTATGGAAGGTTCCCCAGTAATGGGAGTTCAAAGTTCAAAAGTTGGTTCAATTGGAGCTCAACTTGAAACGGTCATATTTCCTGAACCATAGATGGTATTGATTCACTTTTTTCGGCTCCATGTAGTCGAGGGTCTTGGGAGTATGCATGCAAAGTTTGGGGCCCATAGGACCTAAAACGGGGGAGCTATCGGGTCCCAAACATGGCCAGTTTTCACATAGGCACCAATGTAAAAATTAGATGTCCTAGGGGTACCATCTTTGGGGAGTCAGTACAGGTCGGCCTTAGGTTATAGGGGCTCCAAATTTGCACCATAGGTGCTAAAGAGTCTCCCCTACAAGTGTGCAAAGTTTGGGCTGGTTTTCACCACGTGGTTCTCCAGAAACAGGAGCTTAAAGTCAGTCACTTTGATCACATTTTGCTTCAAGCTGACCAGAGATCTATCTGGCATGCCCCCTCACCTCGGCACCCCCTCCCCCCTCAGGGGGAGGGGGTGCCGAGGTGGGGGTCCACTCGCAGCTCGATGGTGCACCAGTATGGAAGGTTCCCCAGTAATGGGAGTTCAAAGTTCAAAAGTTGGTTCAATTGGAGCTCAACTTGAAACGGTCATATTTCCTGAACCATAGATGGTATTGATTCACTTTTTTCGGCTCCATGTAGTCGAGGGTCTTGGGAGTATGCATGCAAAGTTTGGGGCCCATAGGACCTAAAACGGGGGAGCTATCGGGTCCCAAACATGGCCAGTTTTCACATAGGCACCAATGTAAAAATTAGATGTCCTAGGGGTACCATCTTTGGGGAGTCAGTACAGGTCGGCCTTAGGTTATAGGGGCTCCAAATTTGCACCATAGGTGCTAAAGAGTCTCCCCTACAAGTGTGCAAAGTTTGGGCTGGTTTTCACCACGTGGTTCTCCAGAAACAGGAGCTTAAAGTCAGTCACTTTGATCACATTTTGCTTCAAGCTGACCAGAGATCTATCTGGCATGCCCCCTCACCTCGGCACCCCCTCCCCCCTCAGGGGGAGGGGGTGCCGAGGTGGGGGTCCACTCGCAGCTCGATGGTGCACCAGTATGGAAGGTTCCCCAGTAATGGGAGTTCAAAGTTCAAAAGTTGGTTCAATTGGAGCTCAACTTGAAACGGTCATATTTCCTGAACCATAGATGGTATTGATTCACTTTTTTCGGCTCCATGTAGTCGAGGGTCTTGGGAGTATGCATGCAAAGTTTGGGGCCCATAGGACCTAAAACGGGGGAGCTATCGGGTCCCAAACATGGCCAGTTTTCACATAGGCACCAATGTAAAAATTAGATGTCCTAGGGGTACCATCTTTGGGGAGTCAGTACAGGTCGGCCTTAGGTTATAGGGGCTCCAAATTTGCACCATAGGTGCTAAAGAGTCTCCCCTACAAGTGTGCAAAGTTTGGGCTGGTTTTCACCACGTGGTTCTCCAGAAACAGGAGCTCAAAGTCAGTCACTTTGATCACATTTTGCTTCAAGCTGACCAGAGATCTATCTGGCATGCCCCCTCACCTCGGCACCCCCTCCCCCCTCAGGGGGAGGGGGTGCCGAGGTGGGGGTCCACTCGCAGCTCGATGGTGCACCAGTATGGAAGGTTCCCCAGTAATGGGAGTTCAAAGTTCAAAAGTTGGTTCAATTGGAGCTCAACTTGAAACGGTCATATTTCCTGAACCATAGATGGTATTGATTCACTTTTTTCGGCTCCATGTAGTCGAGGGTCTTGGGAGTATGCATGCAAAGTTTGGGGCCCATAGGACCTAAAACGGGGGAGCTATCGGGTCCCAAACATGGCCAGTTTTCACATAGGCACCAATGTAAAAATTAGATGTCCTAGGGGTACCATCTTTGGGGAGTCAGTACAGGTCGGCCTTAGGTTATAGGGGCTCCAAATTTGCACCATAGGTGCTAAAGAGTCTCCCCTACAAGAGTGCAAAGTTTGGGCTGGTTTTCACCACGTGGTTCTCCAGAAACAGGAGCTCAAAGTCAGTCACTTTGATCACATTTTGCTTCAAGCTGACCAGAGATCTATCTGGCATGCCCCCTCACCTCGGCACCCCCTCCCCCCTCAGGGGGAAGGGGGGGCCGAGGTGGGGGTCCACTCGCAGCTCGATGGTGCACCAGTATGGAAGGTTCCCCAGTAATGGGAGTTCAAAGTTCAAAAGTTGGTTCAATTGGAGCTCAACTTGAAACGGTCATATTTCCTGAACCATAGATGGTATTGATTCACTTTTTTCGGCTCCATGTAGTCGAGGGTCTTGGGAGTATGCATGCAAAGTTTGGGGCCCATAGGACCTAAAACGGGGGAGCTATCGGGTCCCAAACATGGTCAGTTTTCACATAGGCACCAATGTAAAAATTAGATGTCCTAGGGGTACCATCTTTGGGGAGTCAGTACAGGTCGGCCTTAGGTTATAGGGGCTCCAAATTTGCACCATAGGTGCTAAAGAGTCTCCCCTACAAGTGTGCAAAGTTTGGGCTGGTTTTCACCACGTGGTTCTCCAGAAACAGGAGCTCAAAGTCAGTCACTTTGATCACATTTTGCTTCAAGCTGACCAGAGATCTATCTGGCATGCCCCCTCACCTCGGCACCCCCTCCCCCCTCAGGGGGAGGGGGTGCCGAGGTGGGGGTCCACTCGCAGCTCGATGGTGCACCAGTATGGAAGGTTCCCCAGTAATGGGAGTTCAAAGTTCAAAAGTTGGTTCAATTGGAGCTCAACTTGAAACGGTCATATTTCCTGAACCATAGATGGTATTGATTCACTTTTTTCGGCTCCATGTAGTCGAGGGTCTTGGGAGTATGCATGCAAAGTTTGGGGCCCATAGGACCTAAAACGGGGGAGCTATCGGGTCCCAAACATGGCCAGTTTTCACATAGGCACCAATGTAAAAATTAGATGTCCTAGGGGTACCATCTTTGGGGAGTCAGTACAGGTCGGCCTTAGGTTATAGGGGCTCCAAATTTGCACCATAGGTGCTAAAGAGTCTCCCCTACAAGTGTGCAAAGTTTGGGCTGGTTTTCACCACGTGGTTCTCCAGAAACAGGAGCTCAAAGTCAGTCACTTTGATCACATTTTGCTTCAAGCTGACCAGAGATCTATCTGGCATGCCCCCTCACCTCGGCACCCCCTCCCCCCTCAGGGGGAGGGGGTGCCGAGGTGGGGGTCCACTCGCAGCTCGATGGTGCACCAGTATGGAAGGTTCCCCAGTAATGGGAGTTCAAAGTTCAAAAGTTGGTTCAATTGGAGCTCAACTTGAAACGGTCATATTTCCTGAACCATAGATGGTATTGATTCACTTTTTTCGGCTCCATGTAGTCGAGGGTCTTGGGAGTATGCATGCAAAGTTTGGGGCCCATAGGACCTAAAACGGGGGAGCTATCGGGTCCCAAACATGGCCAGTTTTCACATAGGCACCAATGTAAAAATTAGATGTCCTAGGGGTACCATCTTTGGGGAGTCAGTACAGGTCGGCCTTAGGTTATAGGGGCTCCAAATTTGCACCATAGGTGCTAAAGAGTCTCCCCTACAAGTGTGCAAAGTTTGGGCTGGTTTTCACCACGTGGTTCTCCAGAAACAGGAGCTTAAAGTCAGTCACTTTGATCACATTTTGCTTCAAGCTGACCAGAGATCTATCTGGCATGCCCCCTCACCTCGGCACCCCCTCCCCCCTCAGGGGGAGGGGGTGCCGAGGTGGGGGTCCACTCGCAGCTCGATGGTGCACCAGTATGGAAGGTTCCCCAGTAATGGGAGTTCAAAGTTCAAAAGTTGGTTCAATTGGAGCTCAACTTGAAACGGTCATATTTCCTGAACCATAGATGGTATTGATTCACTTTTTTCGGCTCCATGTAGTCGAGGGTCTTGGGAGTATGCATGCAAAGTTTGGGGCCCATAGGACCTAAAACGGGGGAGCTATCGGGTCCCAAACATGGCCAGTTTTCACATAGGCACCAATGTAAAAATTAGATGTCCTAGGGGTACCATCTTTGGGGAGTCAGTACAGGTCGGCCTTAGGTTATAGGGGCTCCAAATTTGCACCACAGGTGCTAAAGAGTCTCCCCTACAAGTGTGCAAAGTTTGGGCTGGTTTTCACCACGTGGTTCTCCAGAAACAGGAGCTCAAAGTCAGTCACTTTGATCACATTTTGCTTCAAGCTGACCAGAGATCTATCTGGCATGCCCCCTCACCTCGGCACCCCCTCCCCCCTCAGGGGGAGGGGGTGCCGAGGTGGGGGTCCACTCGCAGCTCGATGGTGCACCAGTATGGAAGGTTCCCCAGTAATGGGAGTTCAAAGTTCAAAAGTTGGTTCAATTGGAGCTCAACTTGAAACGGTCATATTTCCTGAACCATAGATGGTATTGATTCACTTTTTTCGGCTCCATGTAGTCGAGGGTCTTGGGAGTATGCATGCAAAGTTTGGGGCCCATAGGACCTAAAACGGGGGAGCTATCGGGTCCCAAACATGGCCAGTTTTCACATAGGCACCAATGTAAAAATTAGATGTCCTAGGGGTACCATCTTTGGGGAGTCAGTACAGGTCGGCCTTAGGTTATAGGGGCTCCAAATTTGCACCATAGGTGCTAAAGAGTCTCCCCTACAAGTGTGCAAAGTTTGGGCTGGTTTTCACCACGTGGTTCTCCAGAAACAGGAGCTTAAAGTCAGTCACTTTGATCACATTTTGCTTCAAGCTGACCAGAGATCTATCTGGCATGCCCCCTCACCTCGGCACCCCCTCCCCCCTCAGGGGGAGGGGGTGCCGAGGTGGGGGTCCACTCGCAGCTCGATGGTGCACCAGTATGGAAGGTTCCCCAGTAATGGGAGTTCAAAGTTCAAAAGTTGGTTCAATTGGAGCTCAACTTGAAACGGTCATATTTCCTGAACCATAGATGGTATTGATTCACTTTTTTCGGCTCCATGTAGTCGAGGGTCTTGGGAGTATGCATGCAAAGTTTGGGGCCCATAGGACCTAAAACGGGGGAGCTATCGGGTCCCAAACATGGCCAGTTTTCACATAGGCACCAATGTAAAAATTAGATGTCCTAGGGGTACCATCTTTGGGGAGTCAGTACAGGTCGGCCTTAGGTTATAGGGGCTCCAAATTTGCACCATAGGTGCTAAAGAGTCTCCCCTACAAGTGTGCAAAGTTTGGGCTGGTTTTCACCACGTGGTTCTCCAGAAACAGGAGCTTAAAGTCAGTCACTTTGATCACATTTTGCTTCAAGCTGACCAGAGATCTATCTGGCATGCCCCCTCACCTCGGCACCCCCTCCCCCCTCAGGGGGAGGGGGTGCCGAGGTGGGGGTCCACTCGCAGCTCGATGGTGCACCAGTATGGAAGGTTCCCCAGTAATGGGAGTTCAAAGTTCAAAAGTTGGTTCAATTGGAGCTCAACTTGAAACGGTCATATTTCCTGAACCATAGATGGTATTGATTCACTTTTTTCGGCTCCATGTAGTCGAGGGTCTTGGGAGTATGCATGCAAAGTTTGGGGCCCATAGGACCTAAAACGGGGGAGCTATCGGGTCCCAAACATGGCCAGTTTTCACATAGGCACCAATGTAAAAATTAGATGTCCTAGGGGTACCATCTTTGGGGAGTCAGTACAGGTCGGCCTTAGGTTATAGGGGCTCCAAATTTGCACCATAGGTGCTAAAGAGTCTCCCCTACAAGTGTGCAAAGTTTGGGCTGGTTTTCACCACGTGGTTCTCCAGAAACAGGAGCTCAAAGTCAGTCACTTTGATCACATTTTGCTTCAAGCTGACCAGAGATCTATCTGGCATGCCCCCTCACCTCGGCACCCCCTCCCCCCTCAGGGGGAGGGGGTGCCGAGGTGGGGGTCCACTCGCAGCTCGATGGTGCACCAGTATGGAAGGTTCCCCAGTAATGGGAGTTCAAAGTTCAAAAGTTGGTTCAATTGGAGCTCAACTTGAAACGGTCATATTTCCTGAACCATAGATGGTATTGATTCACTTTTTTCGGCTCCATGTAGTCGAGGGTCTTGGGAGTATGCATGCAAAGTTTGGGGCCCATAGGACCTAAAACGGGGAGCTATCGGGTCCCAAACATGGCCAGTTTTCACATAGGCACCAATGTAAAAATTAGATGTCCTAGGGGTACCATCTTTGGGGAGTCAGTACAGGTCGGCCTTAGGTTATAGGGGCTCCAAATTTGCACCATAGGTGCTAAAGAGTCTCCCCTACAAGTGTGCAAAGTTTGGGCTGGTTTTCACCACGTGGTTCTCCAGAAACAGGAGCTTAAAGTCAGTCACTTTGATCACATTTTGCTTCAAGCTGACCAGAGATCTATCTGGCATGCCCCCTCACCTCGGCACCCCCTCCCCCCTCAGGGGGAGGGGGTGCCGAGGTGGGGGTCCACTCGCAGCTCGATGGTGCACCAGTATGGAAGGTTCCCCAGTAATGGGAGTTCAAAGTTCAAAGTCAGTCACTTTGATCACATTTTGCTTCAAGCTGACCAGAGATCTATCTGGCATGCCCCCTCACCTCGGCACCCCCTCCCCCCTCAGGGGGAGGGGGTGCCGAGGTGGGGGTCCACTCGCAGCTCGATGGTGCACCAGTATGGAAGGTTCCCCAGTAATGGGAGTTCAAAGTTCAAAAGTTGGTTCAATTGGAGCTCAACTTGAAACGGTCATATTTCCTGAACCATAGATGGTATTGATTCACTTTTTTCGGCTCCATGTAGTCGAGGGTCTTGGGAGTATGCATGCAAAGTTTGGGGCCCATAGGACCTAAAACGGGGGAGCTATCGGGTCCCAAACATGGCCAGTTTTCACATAGGCACCAATGTAAAAATTAGATGTCCTAGGGGTACCATCTTTGGGGAGTCAGTACAGGTCGGCCTTAGGTTATAGGGGCTCCAAATTTGCACCATAGGTGCTAAAGAGTCTCCCCTACAAGTGTGCAAAGTTTGGGCTGGTTTTCACCACGTGGTTCTCCAGAAACAGGAGCTTAAAGTCAGTCACTTTGATCACATTTTGCTTCAAGCTGACCAGAGATCTATCTGGCATGCCCCCTCACCTCGGCACCCCCTCCCCCCTCAGGGGGAGGGGGTGCCGAGGTGGGGGTCCACTCGCAGCTCGATGGTGCACCAGTATGGAAGGTTCCCCAGTAATGGGAGTTCAAAGTTCAAAAGTTGGTTCAATTGGAGCTCAACTTGAAACGGTCATATTTCCTGAACCATAGATGGTATTGATTCACTTTTTTCGGCTCCATGTAGTCGAGGGTCTTGGGAGTATGCATGCAAAGTTTGGGGCCCATAGGACCTAAAACGGGGGAGCTATCGGGTCCCAAACATGGCCAGTTTTCACATAGGCACCAATGTAAAAATTAGATGTCCTAGGGGTACCATCTTTGGGGAGTCAGTACAGGTCGGCCTTAGGTTATAGGGGCTCCAAATTTGCACCATAGGTGCTAAAGAGTCTCCCCTACAAGTGTGCAAAGTTTGGGCTGGTTTTCACCACGTGGTTCTCCAGAAACAGGAGCTCAAAGTCAGTCACTTTGATCACATTTTGCTTCAAGCTGACCAGAGATCTATCTGGCATGCCCCCTCACCTCGGCACCCCCTCCCCCCTCAGGGGGAGGGGGTGCCGAGGTGGGGGTCCACTCGCAGCTCGATGGTGCACCAGTATGGAAGGTTCCCCAGTAATGGGAGTTCAAAGTTCAAAAGTTGGTTCAATTGGAGCTCAACTTGAAACGGTCATATTTCCTGAACCATAGATGGTATTGATTCACTTTTTTCGGCTCCATGTAGTCGAGGGTCTTGGGAGTATGCATGCAAAGTTTGGGGCCCATAGGACCTAAAACGGGGGAGCTATCGGGTCCCAAACATGGCCAGTTTTCACATAGGCACCAATGTAAAAATTAGATGTCCTAGGGGTACCATCTTTGGGGAGTCAGTACAGGTCGGCCTTAGGTTATAGGGGCTCCAAATTTGCACCATAGGTGCTAAAGAGTCTCCCCTACAAGTGTGCAAAGTTTGGGCTGGTTTTCACCACGTGGTTCTCCAGAAACAGGAGCTCAAAGTCAGTCACTTTGATCACATTTTGCTTCAAGCTGACCAGAGATCTATCTGGCATGCCCCCTCACCTCGGCACCCCCTCCCCCCTCAGGGGGAGGGGGTGCCGAGGTGGGGGTCCACTCGCAGCTCGATGGTGCACCAGTATGGAAGGTTCCCCAGTAATGGGAGTTCAAAGTTCAAAAGTTGGTTCAATTGGAGCTCAACTTGAAACGGTCATATTTCCTGAACCATAGATGGTATTGATTCACTTTTTTCGGCTCCATGTAGTCGAGGGTCTTGGGAGTATGCATGCAAAGTTTGGGGCCCATAGGACCTAAAACGGGGGAGCTATCGGGTCCCAAACATGGCCAGTTTTCACATAGGCACCAATGTAAAAATTAGATGTCCTAGGGGTACCATCTTTGGGGAGTCAGTACAGGTCGGCCTTAGGTTATAGGGGCTCCAAATTTGCACCATAGGTGCTAAAGAGTCTCCCCTACAAGTGTGCAAAGTTTGGGCTGGTTTTCACCACGTGGTTCTCCAGAAACAGGAGCTTAAAGTCAGTCACTTTGATCACATTTTGCTTCAAGCTGACCAGAGATCTATCTGGCATGCCCCCTCACCTCGGGGGGAGGGGGTGCCGAGGTGGGGGTCCACTCGCAGCTCGATGGTGCACCAGTATGGAAGGTTCCCCAGTAATGGGAGTTCAAAGTTCAAAAGTTGGTTCAATTGGAGCTCAACTTGAAACAGTCATATTTCCTGAACCATAGATGGTATTGATTAACTTTTTTCGGCTCCATGTAGTCGAGGGTCTTGGGAGTATGCATGCAACGTTTGGGGCCCATAGGACCTAAAACGGGGGAGCTATTGGGTCCCAAACATGGCCAGTTTTCACATAGGCACCAATGTAAAAATTAGATGTCCTAGGGGTACCATCTTTGGGGAGTCAGTACAGGTCGGCCTTAGGTTATAGGGGCTCCAAATTTGCACCATAGGTGCTAAAGAGTCTCCCCTACAAGTGTGCAAAGTTTGGGCTGGTTTTCACCACGTGGTTCTCCAGAAACAGGAGCTTAAAGTCAGTCACTTTGATCACATTTTGCTTCAAGCTGACCAGAGATCTATCTGGCATGCCCCCTCACCTCGGCACCCCCTCCCCCCTCAGGGGGAGGGGGTGCCGAGGTGGGGGTCCACTCGCAGCTCGATGGTGCACCAGTATGGAAGGTTCCCCAGTAATGGGAGTTCAAAGTTCAAAAGTTGGTTCAATTGGAGCTCAACTTGAAACGGTCATATTTCCTGAACCATAGATGGTATTGATTCACTTTTTTCGGCTCCATGTAGTCGAGGGTCTTGGGAGTATGCATGCAAAGTTTGGGGCCCATAGGACCTAAAACGGGGGAGCTATCGGGTCCCAAACATGGCCAGTTTTCACATAGGCACCAATGTAAAAATTAGATGTCCTAGGGGTACCATCTTTGGGGAGTCAGTACAGGTCGGCCTTAGGTTATAGGGGCTCCAAATTTGCACCATAGGTGCTAAAGAGTCTCCCCTACAAGTGTGCAAAGTTTGGGCTGGTTTTCACCACGTGGTTCTCCAGAAACAGGAGCTCAAAGTCAGTCACTTTGATCACATTTTGCTTCAAGCTGACCAGAGATCTATCTGGCATGCCCCCTCACCTCGGCACCCCCTCCCCCCTCAGGGGGAGGGGGTGCCGAGGTGGGGGTCCACTCGCAGCTCGATGGTGCACCAGTATGGAAGGTTCCCCAGTAATGGGAGTTCAAAGTTCAAAAGTTGGTTCAATTGGAGCTCAACTTGAAACGGTCATATTTCCTGAACCATAGATGGTATTGATTCACTTTTTTCGGCTCCATGTAGTCGAGGGTCTTGGGAGTATGCATGCAAAGTTTGGGGCCCATAGGACCTAAAACGGGGGAGCTATCGGGTCCCAAACATGGCCAGTTTTCACATAGGCACCAATGTAAAAATTAGATGTCCTAGGGGTACCATCTTTGGGGAGTCAGTACAGGTCGGCCTTAGGTTATAGGGGCTCCAAATTTGCACCATAGGTGCTAAAGAGTCTCCCCTACAAGTGTGCAAAGTTTGGGCTGGTTTTCACCACGTGGTTCTCCAGAAACAGGAGCTTAAAGTCAGTCACTTTGATCACATTTTGCTTCAAGCTGACCAGAGATCTATCTGGCATGCCCCCTCACCTCGGCACCCCCTCCCCCCTCAGGGGGAGGGGGTGCCGAGGTGGGGGTCCACTCGCAGCTCGATGGTGCACCAGTATGGAAGGTTCCCCAGTAATGGGAGTTCAAAGTTCAAAGTCAGTCACTTTGATCACATTTTGCTTCAAGCTGACCAGAGATCTATCTGGCATGCCCCCTCACCTCGGCACCCCCTCCCCCCTCAGGGGGAGGGGGTGCCGAGGTGGGGGTCCACTCGCAGCTCGATGGTGCACCAGTATGGAAGGTTCCCCAGTAATGGGAGTTCAAAGTTCAAAAGTTGGTTCAATTGGAGCTCAACTTGAAACGGTCATATTTCCTGAACCATAGATGGTATTGATTCACTTTTTTCGGCTCCATGTAGTCGAGGGTCTTGGGAGTATGCATGCAAAGTTTGGGGCCCATAGGACCTAAAACGGGGGAGCTATCGGGTCCCAAACATGGCCAGTTTTCACATAGGCACCAATGTAAAAATTAGATGTCCTAGGGGTACCATCTTTGGGGAGTCAGTACAGGTCGGCCTTAGGTTATAGGGGCTCCAAATTTGCACCATAGGTGCTAAAGAGTCTCCCCTACAAGTGTGCAAAGTTTGGGCTGGTTTTCACCACGTGGTTCTCCAGAAACAGGAGCTTAAAGTCAGTCACTTTGATCACATTTTGCTTCAAGCTGACCAGAGATCTATCTGGCATGCCCCCTCACCTCGGCACCCCCTCCCCCCTCAGGGGGAGGGGGTGCCGAGGTGGGGGTCCACTCGCAGCTCGATGGTGCACCAGTATGGAAGGTTCCCCAGTAATGGGAGTTCAAAGTTCAAAAGTTGGTTCAATTGGAGCTCAACTTGAAACGGTCATATTTCCTGAACCATAGATGGTATTGATTCACTTTTTTCGGCTCCATGTAGTCGAGGGTCTTGGGAGTATGCATGCAAAGTTTGGGGCCCATAGGACCTAAAACGGGGGAGCTATCGGGTCCCAAACATGGCCAGTTTTCACATAGGCACCAATGTAAAAATTAGATGTCCTAGGGGTACCATCTTTGGGGAGTCAGTACAGGTCGGCCTTAGGTTATAGGGGCTCCAAATTTGCACCATAGGTGCTAAAGAGTCTCCCCTACAAGTGTGCAAAGTTTGGGCTGGTTTTCACCACGTGGTTCTCCAGAAACAGGAGCTCAAAGTCAGTCACTTTGATCACATTTTGCTTCAAGCTGACCAGAGATCTATCTGGCATGCCCCCTCACCTCGGCACCCCCTCCCCCCTCAGGGGGAGGGGGTGCCGAGGTGGGGGTCCACTCGCAGCTCGATGGTGCACCAGTATGGAAGGTTCCCCAGTAATGGGAGTTCAAAGTTCAAAAGTTGGTTCAATTGGAGCTCAACTTGAAACAGTCATATTTCCTGAACCATAGATGGTATTGATTAACTTTTTTCGGCTCCATGTAGTCGAGGGTCTTGGGAGTATGCATGCAACGTTTGGGGCCCATAGGACCTAAAACGGGGGAGCTATTGGGTCCCAAACATGGCCAGTTTTCACATAGGCACCAATGTAAAAATTAGATGTCCTAGGGGTACCATCTTTGGGGAGTCAGTACAGGTCGGCCTTAGGTTATAGGGGCTCCAAATTTGCACCATAGGTGCTAAAGAGTCTCCCCTACAAGTGTGCAAAGTTTGGGCTGGTTTTCACCACGTGGTTCTCCAGAAACAGGAGCTTAAAGTCAGTCACTTTGATCACATTTTGCTTCAAGCTGACCAGAGATCTATCTGGCATGCCCCCTCACCTCGGCACCCCCTCCCCCCTCAGGGGGAGGGGGTGCCGAGGTGGGGGTCCACTCGCAGCTCGATGGTGCACCAGTATGGAAGGTTCCCCAGTAATGGGAGTTCAAAGTTCAAAAGTTGGTTCAATTGGAGCTCAACTTGAAACGGTCATATTTCCTGAACCATAGATGGTATTGATTCACTTTTTTCGGCTCCATGTAGTCGAGGGTCTTGGGAGTATGCATGCAAAGTTTGGGGCCCATAGGACCTAAAACGGGGGAGCTATCGGGTCCCAAACATGGCCAGTTTTCACATAGGCACCAATGTAAAAATTAGATGTCCTAGGGGTACCATCTTTGGGGAGTCAGTACAGGTCGGCCTTAGGTTATAGGGGCTCCAAATTTGCACCATAGGTGCTAAAGAGTCTCCCCTACAAGTGTGCAAAGTTTGGGCTGGTTTTCACCACGTGGTTCTCCAGAAACAGGAGCTTAAAGTCAGTCACTTTGATCACATTTTGCTTCAAGCTGACCAGAGATCTATCTGGCATGCCCCCTCACCTCGGCACCCCCTCCCCCCTCAGGGGGAGGGGGTGCCGAGGTGGGGGTCCACTCGCAGCTCGATGGTGCACCAGTATGGAAGGTTCCCCAGTAATGGGAGTTCAAAGTTCAAAGTCAGTCACTTTGATCACATTTTGCTTCAAGCTGACCAGAGATCTATCTGGCATGCCCCCTCACCTCGGCACCCCCTCCCCCCTCAGGGGGAGGGGGTGCCGAGGTGGGGGTCCACTCGCAGCTCGATGGTGCACCAGTATGGAAGGTTCCCCAGTAATGGGAGTTCAAAGTTCAAAAGTTGGTTCAATTGGAGCTCAACTTGAAACGGTCATATTTCCTGAACCATAGATGGTATTGATTCACTTTTTTCGGCTCCATGTAGTCGAGGGTCTTGGGAGTATGCATGCAAAGTTTGGGGCCCATAGGACCTAAAACGGGGGAGCTATCGGGTCCCAAACATGGCCAGTTTTCACATAGGCACCAATGTAAAAATTAGATGTCCTAGGGGTACCATCTTTGGGGAGTCAGTACAGGTCGGCCTTAGGTTATAGGGGCTCCAAATTTGCACCATAGGTGCTAAAGAGTCTCCCCTACAAGTGTGCAAAGTTTGGGCTGGTTTTCACCACGTGGTTCTCCAGAAACAGGAGCTCAAAGTCAGTCACTTTGATCACATTTTGCTTCAAGCTGACCAGAGATCTATCTGGCATGCCCCCTCACCTCGGCACCCCCTCCCCCCTCAGGGGGAGGGGGTGCCGAGGTGGGGGTCCACTCGCAGCTCGATGGTGCACCAGTATGGAAGGTTCCCCAGTAATGGGAGTTCAAAGTTCAAAAGTTGGTTCAATTGGAGCTCAACTTGAAACGGTCATATTTCCTGAACCATAGATGGTATTGATTCACTTTTTTCGGCTCCATGTAGTCGAGGGTCTTGGGAGTATGCATGCAAAGTTTGGGGCCCATAGGACCTAAAACGGGGGAGCTATCGGGTCCCAAACATGGCCAGTTTTCACATAGGCACCAATGTAAAAATTAGATGTCCTAGGGGTACCATCTTTGGGGAGTCAGTACAGGTCGGCCTTAGGTTATAGGGGCTCCAAATTTGCACCATAGGTGCTAAAGAGTCTCCCCTACAAGTGTGCAAAGTTTGGGCTGGTTTTCACCACGTGGTTCTCCAGAAACAGGAGCTCAAAGTCAGTCACTTTGATCACATTTTGCTTCAAGCTGACCAGAGATCTATCTGGCATGCCCCCTCACCTCGGCACCCCCTCCCCCCTCAGGGGGAGGGGGTGCCGAGGTGGGGGTCCACTCGCAGCTCGATGGTGCACCAGTATGGAAGGTTCCCCAGTAATGGGAGTTCAAAGTTCAAAAGTTGGTTCAATTGGAGCTCAACTTGAAACGGTCATATTTCCTGAACCATAGATGGTATTGATTCACTTTTTCGGCTCCATGTAGTCGAGGGTCTTGGGAGTATGCATGCAAAGTTTGGGGCCCATAGGACCTAAAACGGGGGAGCTATCGGGTCCCAAACATGGCCAGTTTTCACATAGGCACCAATGTAAAAATTAGATGTCCTAGGGGTACCATCTTTGGGAGTCAGTACAGGTCGGCCTTAGGTTATAGGGGCTCCAAATTTGCACCATAGGTGCTAAAGAGTCTCCCCTACAAGTGTGCAAAGTTTGGGCTGGTTTTCACCACGTGGTTCTCCAGAAACAGGAGCTTAAAGTCAGTCACTTTGATCACATTTTGCTTCAAGCTGACCAGAGATCTATCTGGCATGCCCCCTCACCTCGGCACCCCCTCCCCCCTCAGGGGGAGGGGGTGCCGAGGTGGGGGTCCACTCGCAGCTCGATGGTGCACCAGTATGGAAGGTTCCCCAGTAATGGGAGTTCAAAGTTCAAAAGTTGGTTCAATTGGAGCTCAACTTGAAACGGTCATATTTCCTGAACCATAGATGGTATTGATTCACTTTTTTCGGCTCCATGTAGTCGAGGGTCTTGGGAGTATGCATGCAAAGTTTGGGGCCCATAGGACCTAAAACGGGGGAGCTATCGGGTCCCAAACATGGCCAGTTTTCACATAGGCACCAATGTAAAAATTAGATGTCCTAGGGGTACCATCTTTGGGGAGTCAGTACAGGTCGGCCTTAGGTTATAGGGGCTCCAAATTTGCACCATAGGTGCTAAAGAGTCTCCCCTACAAGTGTGCAAAGTTTGGGCTGGTTTTCACCACGTGGTTCTCCAGAAACAGGAGCTCAAAGTCAGTCACTTTGATCACATTTTGCTTCAAGCTGACCAGAGATCTATCTGGCATGCCCCCTCACCTCGGCACCCCCTCCCCCCGAGGTGGGGAGGGGGTGCCGAGGTGGGGGTCCACTCGCAGCTCGATGGTGCACCAGTATGGAAGGTTCCCCAGTAATGGGAGTTCAAAGTTCAAAAGTTGGTTCAATTGGAGCTCAACTTGAAACGGTCATATTTCCTGAACCATAGATGGTATTGATTCACTTTTTTCGGCTCCATGTAGTCGAGGGTCTTGGGAGTATGCATGCAAAGTTTGGGGCCCATAGGACCTAAAACGGGGGAGCTATCGGGTCCCAAACATGGCCAGTTTTCACATAGGCACCAATGTAAAAATTAGATGTCCTAGGGGTACCATCTTTGGGGAGTCAGTACAGGTCGGCCTTAGGTTATAGGGGCTCCAAATTTGCACCATAGGTGCTAAAGAGTCTCCCCTACAAGTGTGCAAAGTTTGGGCTGGTTTTCACCACGTGGTTCTCCAGAAACAGGAGCTCAAAGTCAGTCACTTTGATCACATTTTGCTTCAAGCTGACCAGAGATCTATCTGGCATGCCCCCTCACCTCGGCACCCCCTCCCCCGAGGTGGGGAGGGGGTGCCGAGGTGGGGGTCCACTCGCAGCTCGATGGTGCACCAGTATGGAAGGTTCCCCAGTAATGGGAGTTCAAAGTTCAAAAGTTGGTTCAATTGGAGCTCAACTTGAAACGGTCATATTTCCTGAACCATAGATGGTATTGATTCACTTTTTTCGGCTCCATGTAGTCGAGGGTCTTGGGAGTATGCATGCAAAGTTTGGGGCCCATAGGACCTAAAACGGGGGAGCTATCGGGTCCCAAACATGGCCAGTTTTCACATAGGCACCAATGTAAAAATTAGATGTCCTAGGGGTACCATCTTTGGGGAGTCAGTACAGGTCGGCCTTAGGTTATAGGGGCTCCAAATTTGCACCATAGGTGCTAAAGAGTCTCCCCTACAAGTGTGCAAAGTTTGGGCTGGTTTTCACCACGTGGTTCTCCAGAAACAGGAGCTCAAAGTCAGTCACTTTGATCACATTTTGCTTCAAGCTGACCAGAGATCTATCTGGCATGCCCCCTCACCTCGGCACCCCCTCCCCCCTAAGGGGGAGGGGGTGCCGAGGTGGGGGTCCACTCGCAGCTCGATGGTGCACCAGTATGGAAGGTTCCCCAGTAATGGGAGTTCAAAGTTCAAAAGTTGGTTCAATTGGAGCTCTACTTGAAACGGTCATATTTCCTGAACCATAGATGGTATTGATTCACTTTTTTCGGCTCCATGTAGTCGAGGGTCTTGGGAGTATGCATGCAAAGTTTGGGGCCCATAGGACCTAAAACGGGGGAGCTATCGGGTCCCAAACATGGCCAGTTTTCACATAGGCACCAATGTAAAAATTAGATGTCCTAGGGGTACCATCTTTGGGGAGTCAGTACAGGTCGGCCTTAGGTTATAGGGGCTCCAAATTTGCACCATAGGTGCTAAAGAGTCTCCCCTACAAGTGTGCAAAGTTTGGGCTGGTTTTCACCACGTGGTTCTCCAGAAACAGGAGCTCAAAGTCAGTCACTTTGATCACATTTTGCTTCAAGCTGACCAGAGATCTATCTGGCATGCCCCCTCACCTCGGCACCCCCTCCCCCCTCAGGGGGAGGGGGTGCCGAGGTGGGGGTCCACTCGCAGCTCGATGGTGCACCAGTATGGAAGGTTCCCCAGTAATGGGAGTTCAAAGTTCAAAAGTTGGTTCAATTGGAGCTCAACTTGAAACGGTCATATTTCCTGAACCATAGATGGTATTGATTCACTTTTTTCGGCTCCATGTAGTCGAGGGTCTTGGGAGTATGCATGCAAAGTTTGGGGCCCATAGGACCTAAAACGGGGGAGCTATCGGGTCCCAAACATGGCCAGTTTTCACATAGGCACCAATGTAAAAATTAGATGTCCTAGGGGTACCATCTTTGGGGAGTCAGTACAGGTCGGCCTTAGGTTATAGGGGCTCCAAATTTGCACCATAGGTGCTAAAGAGTCTCCCCTACAAGTGTGCAAAGTTTGGGCTGGTTTTCACCACGTGGTTCTCCAGAAACAGGAGCTCAAAGTCAGTCACTTTGATCACATTTTGCTTCAAGCTGACCAGAGATCTATCTGGCATGCCCCCTCACCTCGGCACCCCCTCCCCCCGAGGTGGGGAGGGGGTGCCGAGGTGGGGGTCCACTCGCAGCTCGATGGTGCACCAGTATGGAAGGTTCCCCAGTAATGGGAGTTCAAAGTTCAAAAGTTGGTTCAATTGGAGCTCAACTTGAAACGGTCATATTTCCTGAACCATAGATGGTATTGATTCACTTTTTTCGGCTCCATGTAGTCGAGGGTCTTGGGAGTATGCATGCAAAGTTTGGGGCCCATAGGACCTAAAACGGGGGAGCTATCGGGTCCCAAACATGGCCAGTTTTCACATAGGCACCAATGTAAAAATTAGATGTCCTAGGGGTACCATCTTTGGGGAGTCAGTACAGGTCGGCCTTAGGTTATAGGGGCTCCAAATTTGCACCATAGGTGCTAAAGAGTCTCCCCTACAAGTGTGCAAAGTTTGGGCTGGTTTTCACCACGTGGTTCTCCAGAAACAGGAGCTCAAAGTCAGTCACTTTGATCACATTTTGCTTCAAGCTGACCAGAGATCTATCTGGCATGCCCCCTCACCTCGGCACCCCCTCCCCCCTAAGGGGGAGGGGGTGCCGAGGTGGGGGTCCACTCGCAGCTCGATGGTGCACCAGTATGGAAGGTTCCCCAGTAATGGGAGTTCAAAGTTCAAAAGTTGGTTCAATTGGAGCTCTACTTGAAACGGTCATATTTCCTGAACCATAGATGGTATTGATTCACTTTTTTCGGCTCCATGTAGTCGAGGGTCTTGGGAGTATGCATGCAAAGTTTGGGGCCCATAGGACCTAAAACGGGGGAGCTATCGGGTCCCAAACATGGCCAGTTTTCACATAGGCACCAATGTAAAAATTAGATGTCCTAGGGGTACCATCTTTGGGGAGTCAGTACAGGTCGGCCTTAGGTTATAGGGGCTCCAAATTTGCACCATAGGTGCTAAAGAGTCTCCCCTACAAGTGTGCAAAGTTTGGGCTGGTTTTCACCACGTGGTTCTCCAGAAACAGGAGCTCAAAGTCAGTCACTTTGATCACATTTTGCTTCAAGCTGACCAGAGATCTATCTGGCATGCCCCCTCACCTCGGCACCCCCTCCCCCCGAGGTGGGGAGGGGGGTGCCGAGGTGGGGGTCCACTCGCAGCTCGATGGTGCACCAGTATGGAAGGTTCCCCAGTAATGGGAGTTCAAAGTTCAAAAGTTGGTTCAATTGGAGCTCAACTTGAAACGGTCATATTTCCTGAACCATAGATGGTATTGATTCACTTTTTTCGGCTCCATGTAGTCGAGGGTCTTGGAGTATGCATGCAAAGTTTGGGGCCCATAGGACCTAAAACGGGGGAGCTATCGGGTCCCAAACATGGCCAGTTTTCACATAGGCACCAATGTAAAAATTAGATGTCCTAGGGGTACCATCTTTGGGGAGTCAGTACAGGTCGGCCTTAGGTTATAGGGGCTCCAAATTTGCACCATAGGTGCTAAAGAGTCTCCCCTACAAGTGTGCAAAGTTTGGGCTGGTTTTCACCACGTGGTTCTCCAGAAACAGGAGCTCAAAGTCAGTCACTTTGATCACATTTTGCTTCAAGCTGACCAGAGATCTATCTGGCATGCCCCCTCACCTCGGCACCCCCTCCCCCCTCAGGGGGAGGGGGTGCCGAGGTGGGGGTCCACTCGCAGCTCGATGGTGCACCAGTATGGAAGGTTCCCCAGTAATGGGAGTTCAAAGTTCAAAAGTTGGTTCAATTGGAGCTCAACTTGAAACGGTCATATTTCCTGAACCATAGATGGTATTGATTCACTTTTTTCGGCTCCATGTAGTCGAGGGTCTTGGGAGTATGCATGCAAAGTTTGGGGCCCATAGGACCTAAAACGGGGGAGCTATCGGGTCCCAAACATGGCCAGTTTTCACATAGGCACCAATGTAAAAATTAGATGTCCTAGGGGTACCATCTTTGGGGAGTCAGTACAGGTCGGCCTTAGGTTATAGGGGCTCCAAATTTGCACCATAGGTGCTAAAGAGTCTCCCCTACAAGTGTGCAAAGTTTGGGCTGGTTTTCACCACGTGGTTCTCCAGAAACAGGAGCTCAAAGTCAGTCACTTTGATCACATTTTGCTTCAAGCTGACCAGAGATCTATCTGGCATGCCCCCTCACCTCGGCACCCCCTCCCCCCGAGGTGGGGAGGGGGTACCGAGGTGGGGGTCCACTCGCAGCTCGATGGTGCACCAGTATGGAAGGTTCCCCAGTAATGGGAGTTCAAAGTTCAAAAGTTGGTTCAATTGGAGCTCAACTTGAAACGGTCATATTTCCTGAACCATAGATGGTATTGATTCACTTTTTTCGGCTCCATGTAGTCGAGGGTCTTGGGAGTATGCATGCAAAGTTTGGGGCCCATAGGACCTAAAACGGGGGAGCTATCGGGTCCCAAACATGGCCAGTTTTCACATAGGCACCAATGTAAAAATTAGATGTCCTAGGGGTACCATCTTTGGGGAGTCAGTACAGGTCGGCCTTAGGTTATAGGGGCTCCAAATTTGCACCATAGGTGCTAAAGAGTCTCCCCTACAAGTGTGCAAAGTTTGGGCTGGTTTTCACCACGTGGTTCTCCAGAAACAGGAGCTCAAAGTCAGTCACTTTGATCACATTTTGCTTCAAGCTGACCAGAGATCTATCTGGCATGCCCCCTCACCTCGGCACCCCCTCCCCCCTCAGGGGGAGGGGGTGCCGAGGTGGGGGTCCACTCGCAGCTCGATGGTGCACCAGTATGGAAGGTTCCCCAGTAATGGGAGTTCAAAGTTCAAAAGTTGGTTCAATTGGAGCTCAACTTGAAACGGTCATATTTCCTGAACCATAGATGGTATTGATTCACTTTTTTCGGCTCCATGTAGTCGAGGGTCTTGGGAGTATGCATGCAAAGTTTGGGGCCCATAGGACCTAAAACGGGGGAGCTATCGGGTCCCAAACATGGCCAGTTTTCACATAGGCACCAATGTAAAAATTAGATGTCCTAGGGGTACCATCTTTGGGGAGTCAGTACAGGTCGGCCTTAGGTTATAGGGGCTCCAAATTTGCACCATAGGTGCTAAAGAGTCTCCCCTACAAGTGTGCAAAGTTTGGGCTGGTTTTCACCACGTGGTTCTCCAGAAACAGGAGCTCAAAGTCAGTCACTTTGATCACATTTTGCTTCAAGCTGACCAGAGATCTATCTGGCATGCCCCCTCACCTCGGCACCCCCTCCCCCCGAGGTGGGGAGGGGGTGCCGAGGTGGGGGTCCACTCGCAGCTCGATGGTGCACCAGTATGGAAGGTTCCCCAGTAATGGGAGTTCAAAGTTCAAAAGTTGGTTCAATTGGAACTCAACTTGAAACGGTCATATTTCCTGAACCATAGATGGTATTGATTCACTTTTTTCGGCTCCATGTAGTCGAGGGTCTTGGGAGTATGCATGCAAAGTTTGGGGCCCATAGGACCTAAAACGGGGGAGCTATCGGGTCCCAAACATGGCCAGTTTTCACATAGGCACCAATGTAAAAATTAGATGTCCTAGGGGTACCATCTTTGGGGAGTCAGTACAGGTCGGCCTTAGGTTATAGGGGCTCCAAATTTGCACCATAGGTGCTAAAGAGTCTCCCCTACAAGTGTGCAAAGTTTGGGCTGGTTTTCACCACGTGGTTCTCCAGAAACAGGAGCTCAAAGTCAGTCACTTTGATCACATTTTGCTTCAAGCTGACCAGAGATCTATCTGGCATGCCCCCTCACCTCGGCACCCCCTCCCCCCTAAGGGGGAGGGGGTGCCGAGGTGGGGGTCCACTCGCAGCTCGATGGTGCACCAGTATGGAAGGTTCCCCAGTAATGGGAGTTCAAAGTTCAAAAGTTGGTTCAATTGGAGCTCTACTTGAAACGGTCATATTTCCTGAACCATAGATGGTATTGATTCACTTTTTTCGGCTCCATGTAGTCGAGGGTCTTGGGAGTATGCATGCAAAGTTTGGGGCCCATAGGACCTAAAACGGGGGAGCTATCGGGTCCCAAACATGGCCAGTTTTCACATAGGCACCAATGTAAAAATTAGATGTCCTAGGGGTACCATCTTTGGGGAGTCAGTACAGGTCGGCCTTAGGTTATAGGGGCTCCAAATTTGCACCATAGGTGCTAAAGAGTCTCCCCTACAAGTGTGCAAAGTTTGGGCTGGTTTTCACCACGTGGTTCTCCAGAAACAGGAGCTCAAAGTCAGTCACTTTGATCACATTTTGCTTCAAGCTGACCAGAGATCTATCTGGCATGCCCCCTCACCTCGGCACCCCCTCCCCCCGAGGTGGGGAGGGGGTGCCGAGGTGGGGGTCCACTCGCAGCTCGATGGTGCACCAGTATGGAAGGTTCCCCAGTAATGGGAGTTCAAAGTTCAAAAGTTGGTTCAATTGGAAC